>NC_040011.1:33186126-33470435 GCF_000972845.2 Larimichthys crocea | reverse complement strand
GAGAACAATATGAAGGAGCGTGAGGAGACAAGAGAGAGAACAATATGAAGGAGTGAGGATAACAAGACGGAGAACGATATGAACGTCAGACGCTAAAATCAGACGCATTGTCTCTCAGGCGGATGCAGAAAAACTAGTCCACGCATTTTTACTTCAAGGCTGGAACTATTGTAAACTCTTTGTTTCAGGCTGCTCCAATAAGTCTCTTAGAACTTTGCAGTTAATTCAGATGCTGCTGCACGTGTTCGGAAGGACCCAAGATCAGAGATCACATCTCTCCCATTTGGGCTTCCTTGCATTGGTTACCTATTAAATCTAGAATAGAATTTAAAATTCTCTCCTTCCTAACAAAGCTCTTCATGGTCAGGCACCATCTTATCTAAAAGAGCTCAAATACCTTATTACCCCTCTAGAACACTGCGCCTTCCGGACGCTGGGTCCTTGTGGTTCCATAGTTTCCAAAAGTAGATTGGGATCCAGAGCTTTCAGCTATAGGCTCCTTTCTGTGGAACAAACTACCTTTCTGGGTTCGCTGGAGGCAGACCCGAGTAAACCACCTTTAAGAATAGAACGTAAATTCCTTTTTGATTAAAGACTATAGTTAGGGCTGGCTCAGGTCATCCCTTAGTTATGCTGCCCATAGGATACAATGCCGGGGGACCCAACCGAGGGTTATGCCAGCCCGGCACGGTATGGTTGAAGATGTACACCATCTCCCTTACCGAAAACGCATCTCTCTCGCTCTCCCTCTCTCTCTCTCATAATATATAATATATATCTATATCTTTCTCTCTCTTCTCTGCTCTCGTCTCTTTCTCTCTCTTCTCTCTACTATATCCATCTCTTCTCTATATTATATCTCTCTTATTTCTCGTATATCTCACTCTCTCTATATTATCTATTCTATTATTCTATATCTCTCCATATCTCTCCAATCTGTTGGACATGTCTCATTAATGCATGTTCACTAACCAAACTTCCCCGGAGTTTCTGTGCTCTATGTCAGCAGGTTCTGGGATCGTGGCTGCCCTGCTGTGATCCTGCCACGACGCTTCCACTAACATATTATTACTGTATTATTACTACCATATCTATTACTGTAATCCATTTTATCCTTCATTATAATTCTTGTCATTTATCAGTCATTGTACAATATGTTTGTGTTGATTTGTCCTGTACAGTGACATCCATTTGCACGTCTGTCCGGCCTGGGAGGAGGGAGGATCCCTCCTCTGTGGCTCTTCCTGAGGTTTCTTCCACCTTTTTTTCCCTGTTAAAAGGGTTTTTGTGGGCAAGTTTTTCCTCACTCGAACCGAGGGTCTAAGGACAGAGGGTGTCACTCCCTGTACAGATTGTAAAGCCCTCTGAGGCAAATGTACTTTGTGACTTTGGGCTATACAAATAAAATTGATTTGATTTGAAATTGATTTAGAACAATATGAAGGAGTGAGGAGACAAGAGAGAGAACAATATAAAGGAGTGAGGAGACAAGAGAGAGAGAGAACAATATGAAGGAGTGAGGAGATAAGAGAGAGAACAATATAAAGGAGTGAGAAGACAAGAGAGAGAACAATATAAAGGAGTGAGGAGACAAAAGAGAGAACAATATGAAGGAGTGAGGAGACAAGAGAGAGAACAATATAAAGGAGTGAGGAGACAAGAGAGAGAGAAACTGCGAGTCACTGTGCCATGGTGTGTGCTAAACGGAGGAAGGTTGACACAGAAAACTGACTTTTAATCCAGAAGACTGCAGCCAAGTCAGCCAATAACTTGTCTATATTTACATTTGCACTACAACCACTGTGGAACCAGTCTGTCTAGACACAGTTGTAGATTTATCTGCTGCTGTGCTGTATGCAGACTAAATTGCAGCATATGGAAGTAAGGTGTTACACTATGGTGTGTCCTGCAGAGTCATCACAATAAAAAAATGTTTCTTTTCCTCTCCGACCTGTATTAACAGATGTTTTTGGCCACTTACAGACAGTGCAAACAATTTGTGAACACGCCATTGACATATCTCATATGACATATATAGCAAACAGCTGCACACAGCCAGCAGTTATGGAGCGACAATATCATTCAGTTAGAGTCATGTTTTGACACGATTTTACAATTTTTACTGTTTCTTTAGCTCAGTTCTTTTAACTCCTGAGTGAAATATCTGGCTCTTTGGCTGCTAACAGTTAAAGTGTTTTTGTCTGCTGTTTTTTAGTTCTAGGTTTTAGCTAAAAACAGCTTCCCACTGGAGGCAGGAAAGACACTATGAGAGTGGTGAGAGTGAACCAAAACAAGACGGGATCATCGATATAGCCACTTTAAACACATCCCAGTTTATTTCTTTTCTCAAATTATCCAAGCAGCTTTACAATTTTTGTACATATACCCATCCCCAGGTAACTGCAGAACTACCCCCTGGGGTATAAGTGGCCCTGCTGTGAATCACTAGAGGAGCTTTAGCATGAAGGAACTTGGGGGGAAAAAAATTCCCAAAGAACATGCTCTGTTGCTAATCCATCCATTCAATGTGCAGGAGGTGCATTACAGTGCGACACCACCTGTCGCCAACCTACAACGCTACCATTTCTCTTTTTTTTCTTCCAGCTCATTTCCTGTGCTTCCTCGCCCTTAAAAAAACAAAGACTAATGTAGCTTCAAAGCCAAGGGATTGCTGCCCCCCCACCCCCCACCCCTCCGAGCACACTCAGAAAATAATATGAACTGTCAAGTCAGCCCGTGGATCAAATCAGCCATAAGCAGTTAAGCTGATGCTTAGCAGAGAAAACAAAAACAGCATAAGCACAATGTAGAATTAATGAATAGTAGCACCACAAAGGCTTTCCTCACAAACGCATTATGTTATGGTTATTGATGTTGCTCAGAAAATAAAGCCATTATCAAGTTTTACAGAAACCACATATCACATTAATCATATTTAGACTCACGACGACGTGAGATGACACAGTTTGGTAGTCATTGTGCAGTGAGATTATTTAAAGCTAAACTTGTAACTGTTTTCACTCTAATGAGTTGGCACATCATAAAATGTCCATCTGTTTTTATTTGTGTTGACATGGAGTCATGCATGGTAATTAAATCCTTTGTCCAAACCGCTACATAACTAATGCATCCGACTGGAAGTGCATGTGCATCATAAAAGAGCAAAAAGAAACGCTACAGTGCCTGAAAAAAAGTGAGGTGCTCAGAGTATTGCAGTCATACGATATTTCAGTGAAACACATTGTTGAACAACTAGATGAGAATAACTACAATAAGACTTTTTATTAACAATTCTTTTTTCTTTCTCAAACTGAGTTCTTTTAATGATCCAGAGCAAGACACACCCTCTGATATGTAATGATAATAGGTTTATGTTATGCACCTCAGTTTCAATTATTTTTTATTTCACTTTTTTTGTAGCCGTCGCTAAATAATTTAGTACTAATGAAGGTGCCACACTGAGAACAAACTCCATAGCCTCCTCCTGGCTGCATCGCACCGCCTCCCTGATCTCTTTCCAGGAACTTTGTGTCTTTCAGACGTCTTTGTAAAGCCAACGGAGGAACTCATAACGTAATAACTCTGGATAATATAATAAGTGCACATAATGTCATTTTAGAAAATGCACAGTAATAAAAATGGAATAATCTGCCTGTAACGTAATAAAAACTGTGAGTGAAATAACTTTAAATAATTCAACAAATTATGACATTTTACATCGAGTTGTTAATTATGAGTTTAGTGTCAACTGTTCCAACTCCACATTCACTAAATGGACAATTTGGTAAGCACGCCCCCTCATGTTTGTTAATGCTCTGAGGAAAAACATGAGGAACACACACACACACACACACACACACACACACACACACACTGCACATAATGCAGGCAGTTCAACATCACTGCAAACTCTAAACATAAATGTATATATAAATACAATTATATTAATACCTCTCTGACAGTGTCAATGGAAACATCTTATCTTGTGAAGTGGACGCTGAGTGTACATTCAGTCTGTGTTTGATATATTATGCAGTTGTCATCCTAACCATCACATCAGAGTCTGTATGATCCATGTCCAATTGTTCCCCCAGGGATTCACGTGGATATGGTTGCCATTCAAATGCAAATCTAATGCAATGATGGCAGATTTGTTTTCCTTTTAAGCGTCTTATATATTGATATAAAGTACATATTCCAAGAATCCACATCATAAAGAAGACACTGGCAAATCTTGTTGAGCTTTTGAATGTATGAAACAAATATGTGTATCATGTATATTATTATATAGCTTTATTACATTGTTTAATTCTATTATATATACCAATTACAGACATTCTCCAGACTCATACAGACTCAGACAGTGATAGTTGTGTGAAGAATGAAATGTCAGCATGAAAGAGAAGTTCAGACCTCGCTTTACTCTCACATCTCTGTTCGGCCTTGCCAATTTCTACGTGAAGTGGGTGCGATTTGTTGCCTTGTCTGTCAGAGTGCAGCCCTTAATTTCACCTTTATTCAGGGTGTTTAGGCGATCCGACAAGCGCTTTGTTTGAAGCAAAACCAAGGGTCTTGAGGCCATGGCTCCTGTGAACAAGAGTCTGAGGTGTAAACTCAGCAACAGCAAATTTGAATTGCTTCATTGTTGCAACTCAGAAGTAAACAAAATGCTCCAAAAAGAAGCCTGATCTAGTAAATCTGACCTTGTTTATCAGACTTCTACAAAGTGTAGTGTCGGAGAATAGAATTTTAAAATAGATATTTGGATGTTTCTTACCAAAATAGAGCCTTGGACAGCTGAAATAAGAATAAAATGTACAGTATATGTGGAAATGTAATTTTAACACCCTGTCAAACAGCCCAGCTATATGTAAAATGACATTAATTAAAATGTTTGAATCATATTTCTAATCACTGGGTTCCTGCCACTTAAGAGGTAAGAGTTGAGAGATAACAGTAGAGACCTTGAGCAAATTACCAAGGCAAGACGGAGTGGAAGATATCATGAGGGAGACCAGGGCTGGAGAATAGACGCTGTAGGGTGGGGGCTGATTAGACAAGCTCAGAGAGGGGCTTCGTTCGGCGTGAGGGCCATTAATTACAGCCACAGTTCAAAACAATCTCTCTCTCTCTCTCTTTCCTGCTGAGTTCCCCTCCCATCTCATACGCCATCAGCCACATGCTCTGTCGCATAGTAGGCCCTTCATCAGGCTCGGGGGGCCCGATGCGTTACGCATCACATCCTCATCACCCCAGACTGGTGCGGATCACCCTCTCACTCTGTAATTAGCTCTTGTAGTCTAGTGGCCACAATCACTGCTGTAGGAGGCGCAATGTTACTGAGTGAGTTCTTTAACACCCCCAGTGTACCTGTGAATGATGCCATTTGTAGGACACATTCAAGGACGCCAACGGGTGCCAACTAGTCCATGCAGGATTGATGTATATACAGTAATACTGACCAGACCATAGATTTGGTCCTGGCTGATGTTGCTTTGGTTATAAAATATGAATCCGTGTTCTCATTGCAGTGCTTAAGGAGTGTAATTTCCTTTAATCTTAGGTTAAGAGTGTTAGCTCAACTCCAAAAAATCTTTTCTCATTCTATTCAATCAGAAATGAAATTACATGCTCAAACTTTGACTGTAACCTCCAATCACATTCAGACAGATTGTAAAAGTAGTATGCATTTTTTGATTAATAAACTAGTTCAGTGCCCGTTCAAACATGGCCATTTATAACAGAATGATTATTCAGCCTTCAGTGTTGCGGCTTGCAGTTTTTTTTTCATTATCATTGAAAATACAACATTTGATTATCATCTAATGTTATCAGCATTTATGGGAGGAAGGAAATCCTTTACAATGTAACTCAAAGATGTTTTTCATCCAGATGTATGTATGAATGAAATCTTTGCAATAGAAATTCATGAACTGATTCATACGCTAGTCACACAACAATATAGCTAATTTCCAGGGTGTTACAAAAATTATACACTGAAGGAAACAAGCTAATGTTAGCTTCATAACATTAGGTTACCATTGCGTGGAGTTATAATAACACTAACAAAACTGAAATTAGCTGACGCCTAATTAGGTGTAACCAGCATCATTAAGAGAGAGTCCCTAACCGGCCTGCTATATGGCTCTGGGTACAACGTAGTCTCTGACTGCTGTTTGAAGTGCTACTTTTAAGTTGATTGGATGAACAGTTGTTGAGAAAATCAAACAAAATGCATGATTCCCTAATTTTTAGTTAGATATAAAATAGTTCAATTTTTTCTAATGTGACACAGAAACAACAGCAGGCTATACAAGCACTGATGATTAGCAGGGAGGTTCAGTGGCTACCACCTGTCCTCTACCGGGGCTCTGTGCAACAAAAGAAGCAAGAGATTACAGCCGACCCCTCTCCTTGCTCCCGTCACCCACTCAATCATCTCCCATCAGGAGAAAAGCTCAGGTCAAACATGACGAAGAAGCACTTAGTGCAAATCCACTTTCTTTCCACTGTGTCACTGCCCTCATAGCACGTATATCACAGACCACAACCCCCCTCACCCACACCAAGACATGCACTGAGATGAAGGGTTTTGCGCTGTTTCCAATCTAAATACTGCACAGTATTAGCATTTATGGGTTGATATATGTGAAAGCACACATAGATGAACACTGCAAAGGTCAATCATGAAATTTTACTTATAGACAGTACAAGCTTTAATAGCATCTTGGGTTCAGGAAGTAAAGGTCCTGTTCATTTTCTGCATACAACCTTATGTGACTCCGCTGGAGCACCTCGGATGCAGTCAAAAAATGTGTGGTTCTGTTTTAAAGAGGTACAAGGCATAGCAGTCTAAGGAAAGAAGTCAACTACAACTCCCAAGTAGCATTTGTGTTAGAAACATTCAATCAGCAAGCTTAAAATGCTTCCAGGCCTTTAAATCGCTGCCCATTTCACAGATTTCTTCAGTATTTCAAATAGAATGAAGCATCAGGATTGTGAGGCGTCCATTAATGTCCACTGGAAGCTAAAGATCACACTGTTAAAACATGTAGCATGTATAGTTTAATATTTTGAACTACATGTTGGGAAATGTGCATATTCACTGATACCACTCTCATGCATGGGCGCTAAATGGACGATAGTCCAATCTGCCCTGACTCTCTGCGATAACCAAATCCACCAAACATGATCTCCACAACTTTGTAATAACCACGTTATTCTAGGTCTGTGTTGGACTGTGAATTCAACAGCTACCACAGTGTTTTGTTATGCAGACGATCATTTAAATTTCTGATTTTTTTCTGAAAACTGACAATCATAACCAAAAAGACTTTTGTGCCTCTATGTTGGGGAACATTGGGAATATTAATCAGAGGGAACTACTTTCAGAACTTGGGTGCCTTCTCCTATGTCACAACTCTACAGAACAATGCGTGCCTCACTCACAACACCCACCATCTTGCATAACTCCTCCTAAACACACCTCCTAAATCTATGTACATTCCTGTGCATCTTGTAAAGTCTGAATCCATGTATCTATTAATTCCCAATGCCATATCAAGTCAAATCACTTCTGTACATGGGCGACTTTTAATCAGCTTGCCATCCCAACCTTTCATTAATAGAGTATGTGCTTGTAGGATACAGCAGTGTAATTTTTGTGATGCTTATGATGTTTTCTTTTTTCTTTTTTTTACAGAATCAATCTGCTATGACAACTTCCTGGTGTATGAGAATCATCAAATGAAGTAATACTGATGATGATATTTTGTTCCAGGGGGAGAGATGAATGGCAGCAGATCTCACACAGCGGTTTCATATCTATGCCAGGGAGACATGGCAGCCATCCTCTTGAAGGCTGACCGTTTTAATGCAGTACTCTAATTGATCAGCATTCATTCCTCATCCTCCCTGGATTTACGGAGACACAGCCCACGGCTGCCATGGGGCTGCCAGACATGAAGAGAAATGGCTGGAGGAGCTATGCCATCCACCATCCACAGTGGGAGGTTCCAGACGCCGTCACCACACAGGCTGTTTACTAATCAAGATTTACGCCATTTGTTTGTAGATATCAATAAATCACTTCTGAGTGCATGTGAATGACCATGAATCTAAAACAGGAGTGGATCTCTAATTGCCTCCCACAGGACTGTTGCAAATATATACAATGATTCTACCTCACAGGGTTTAATATTAGACCATGGGGAACAAATTCTTTTGTTTTTAATTGTCATATAACTGCAGCTTCTGGGGAGATTTTCATTTTTTCTTGATAGTTATTAAGAAGTGATCGTCCTGAGTGCCAGAGGCAAGGCTGTGGATTCATCAACCATGGATTAAACTGCATGTTTGATGTCAGTGTTTTGAGAAAGCTAATTTCTTCCAAGTCCCTGTTGAGATTAAAAGAGGTATTTTCTAACTCAGGGATGAAATGATCCGACAAGTGAACTAAATGCGCCTCTAAAGACACATCTTCAAATATAAAATGTCGTCCTCCGACGAGGGTGAAATGTCACATTCCCTGAGGGTTAGCCAGCCCCTTTCTAGGATGGATGGAAGGGAATGTTATATGTGTCTAATGGAGACAGAGATATCCTCTCAAGGTCACAAAGTGAGACCAAGATATCTGTAATAGACAGAAGGACCCTTAGAGGAGAGGAGGAGGTGCAGGAGCTGAGGAGATGGTTTAAGTTCCTGCCCTTGGGGAAATCTCCATCCATCTGGGGAGTCGCCGAGAGCGCAGCCAATTCACATGCTCTAACAGGCCCTTAATTTGGGAAAACATATGCCACCGCTTAGGCCTTTTGGAATCTGTTCACATGGCAGAAATTGGTTGTAATGGTGGACATTAGCAGTGAGACTAGATGAGGCATAAATAATATCATTTAAAAGTGATGTACATATCACATCAGTCTCTCTTAGGCTTCTCGCTTCATGCTCTTTTGTCTGTGACACTAAGAACGACAGAATTTTTAATTTATTCAGATTTTACAATATGGACTTTTTTAAAACCGCTATCTATGCAAATATAATCCATGACACAAAATGGCTGTTGTTTTTATGTACGGGGATGGAGCGCATTAAATTCAAATGGAATTACTAAGCCAAATCCTTATCTGTTCATGTGGATAAAACCTGGAGGCAAAAAGACATGATCCGTGGTGATTGAAATATTTAGCTCTCTCTTATATTAGGTACAAGTAAAATTAACACATTACAGAAATTCTCAGTTTCGACGTTAAAAATGTAAGACTTCTTTTTACACTTTAAAAGCACACTTTAGCAGCTAACTGTGCTTGGAGCAGCAATCATTGATTTTTTTTTTTTTTTGGCCACTTGGGGAGCAGTGGAACAGGCTGAAAACACAGCCCTGAAATCACAACATGTCACATATACATTAAAGCAATTTTAACACATACAGCAGACATGGGGCAGCATTTGCATTTATGTGTCTGGCCACCATATTCGATATTCACTGTACACTTTAAGCTCTGTTTTGGTCTCCACCAATTCCTGAGGGAAATATCTGGCTAAATGCTTTACCAGCTAGTTGCTATCTTTGTCTTGTAGTGTATTTTCGGTGGTGATGCTGATGTTTGAAGAGAAGTTCCGCCGACACCGTCTTAGTTGTATAACAAGTTTATTACAACAAGTTCAGTATCGTAACAAGTAGAAACTACTTGGAGAGCTCCTGGCCGAATGATGAGAGACTCTCCCGACCTATGCCGGAGAAGCCTTTATATAGGTTATTTTGTGCCCCCCCATGACATGCAGTAACAAGAGCCCCTGGCAAACATACAATGAAGTTACTTAAGCCCAAAGAAACAGAAAGATAATAAACAGTCCTTTCCCAGGAAAAAACCCCTATAGGCTTGACCTTTGACCTGACTCCTCATCAATTAATCTAAAGAGAACTCAGAAGCTCCGGCCTGTCTGACCTCTCGGACAGATAGCCCCTGCCCCAGATGTGGACAGGACATCAGCCTGTGACTACACAGGTATTGTAGAATAACCCTATAGTTAAAATAGTCTCTGGCTCCAGGAGTGGTCTAAAGAAGTCTAACCCCCCAGTTGATTAGTCTCTGGCTCCAGGAGTGGTCTTAAAGAAGTCTTTTCGTCAGGGCTCCGGACTGGCTGGGTCATATGACCCCTAGGTCAATAGCCTTGGTTTGTGACCAAACAGGCATCTTACAATAAAGCACATGTCTACACAAACCTCAGCATTAATATAAGACTATGCTAAGACTATGCATCTATGTTCAGACACCACAGTCTGTAAACTGTTTGGTGCTGAGCAGAATGTACTTTTCTTTTGTTGAAATCATCCACCTACTGTGGCTGCAAATAGGGTTGGTAAGAGTGATAGGAAACTGGACAGATAAACTGCTAGCCAAAAAACCAAAACAAACCTCAGTGATGCTAAAACGCTCTATGGTACTGAGGGCCAATTCTCTATGGGTCATCAATGGAGCCACCTCTTTCAAACATACTGCAGCCTTAGGTACCAATATTGATGGATTAACTAATTTCTGTACTTCTTTGGAACAAACTCAAAAACTGACATGGCATCCATCCAATGTCTTGACTCATCACTCTTGGATCAAGATGTTCCTGATTTGAATCATAATCATCAAGGCAGCTTGTGTTTAGACATTTAACATTTTAATTTTTGAGCAGTATAAGCCTCTACATTGAGTAAAAGAACAAAGTATCATATCAAAACTTGATATCACAAATCTATATTGAACTTGGTTAAGATGCGAAACAGGTATTTTCTAACAATACCAGGCCTCAGTAAGCAGCACGTAATGTTATGGCTGATAGTGGTGAAGCTGATTTGATTTTCTTTATATACAGTTGAGCAGCACAATCTGTAACAATGCATCATATTTTCTAAGGACATGTTTTTAATGTAAAATCTTACTCTGCAAAGAAACTAGTAACCGCACCTGTCAAATAAATATAATGGAGCACAAAGCACAATATCTCTCTCTGAAGTGCAGTGGAGTATAAGGTAGCGGATAATAGAAACACCAAGGTAAAGTACAAGCAGCTTCCAGTGTTGGAAGGAGAATATGTGCAGCTTTGTGTTGTTGGTTTATGGAGTGAGGGCACTCCTTCAGGGGTGAAACAATCCCGGGCACTATGCCTCGACACAAGTCCTTCCCCTTTGAATAAACATATTTCCCCAGGGGTCCGAGCACAGTTACCATCCGTCACCAAGCTCTGTCTTGTTGCTTACTGGCCTGAATAGCGCTAACATCTTAACGCAGATTATTCACACCCAACTGCTGCGGCGATAGCGCCACAGTGTCAAGTTTGCAGTTTAGTCTTCGCAGTTGCTCCAAGCCTTGACTCCATCCTGCTGCAACACATACAACAGTGGCGGAGAGAAGTTTTCCACTACAGCGGCAACCCTGGAGGGTGCACAGAAAAAAATGTGGAGTGGGCTCTTTCAGTAATTTCAGTCCCAGCACCCACCATGCGCATCAGAGCCTGAGGTGCAGATATGGTCCGAATTGCGAATCCACCCACACTGCATGTCACTCTCTATAACACAGGAACAGTGAGCGTGCTATCTGCGCCGACAACATGTACACGTGCACGGACACCTACACATCGCCTCGCAGAACAACTGTGTTGAACACAGAGAAATGGAAAACTTGATGAACTTGATTACTAAATCACTGTACTGTAGATAACAGCAGGTACAGCATTAGATGTTCCTACATTCCCTTTACATTTATTTCGTGGGGCTTCCAGTCACGCTGCTGCTGTAATTAGCTATAATCTTGTCTCGATGTTGCATCTAAGGTTTGAGTATGAGTGGGAGCTTGGCATGTTGGCACGCTCTTTGTCTGCCTCCTGATAGAACACTTTACACTCGGTTGAATTACCCACTCCATAATGACTCGATGCAGCAGAGCAAAAAAAATGATGCTCCCCAGACTCCTGTGTATTCAGATTCTTTCAAATGGATTCTTTCGGGGCTCAATGTTGCTGAAGAGCCGAGCGTTGGCAGAAATATAGCCTGTTATGGATTAAAGCTCTTTGATATCAAGCTGATAAGAAAATATCAGCTATAACTGGATTTGAATGTGGGTTTGACAGTGTGTATCTGTGTGTGTGTGTGTATGCAGAGCATGAGCTCAAGCAAACCTGTTATTTCTGCAAAATGTTTGATAGGCACCCAACTACTACCACTACATGCTCATCTGGAAGGAGCCCTCTGTACGGTATGAACGTTCGATTTTTCTCCACAGCCGTTCATCCGATCGACTTCACACTCGGCTGGTATATCGCTGAGGGCCCAAGGAAGCACAGCGTCGAGCGTGAGCTCTCGAGAGCTACGGGGCATATTTAACGGCGTGCTGGGCACAGCTCGCTCTGTGTCTCACGCTACAGTACAAGAGATAGAGACTAGAGGGACATCAGCCATGTAGCACCAGAAGTACATGCTTTGTAGTGCCAAGGTCACTAAAAGGGTTCGGACCCAGACACCGTGTTGTCTGGACCTCGAACTATAACAGATGAATTATTGAGAATTTGTTACATTTTTTAAATGTTTCTATTTGAATCGGCATAGCTCTTTCAGCCTTTACAACAAAGGAAGCTCACAGACTTAAGTCCATGTAGATCTGAATCATAATACCAGACCATAACGTCCAGACCTTTGCTTTTGCCTAAATACCCCATGTGTACAGTGTATTGACAGGGGAACCTTATAACTGCTAAATGTTTTGAACAGGCACTGCACTAGTTTGACTTTCTTTGACATCGTTGGATTTAGTCTCTACGTGTTTGTGAATGTGCTGTAGAAATCCAGTTCATTTGAGGATATTACCATCACTGGAATGAATGAAATTACTGTTCTGAGAAATTAAATTGCTCTATTATCAAGTGGAACAACAGGAAAGATTTTAATTTAGATTGCTTTAATTTCCACGCTCAACTAGGTTGTGGCACTTGTACAAACTTACAGACGGAATTATTAAAACTGTTTTACTTGTGTGGTGTTGTGACTCTCCCCTCCTCGTGTCATTGCCTGGTTTGACCCATCGCCTGTCTGCCCTCCTATCAGCACTTTGGTGCTCTCCGTCCATCACTCCGTGCGCAGGCGGAAGGAGGTGGTGACCGCGCTTCCCCCGACCTTTGAACTCGTGTTGACAACCCAGCCGCGTCAAGTTGAAGGGGAGGCTCATGCGTGTCTTGGTTGGCATGGCGATGACATGATATGTATTATCACAGGAATATATTGGAAGGCTGCTCTCACTTCTGTATTGACATTCTATACACAAGACACAGCAGCAGTGCACCGATATCATTCTGCTGTTCGGGTCTATGTGTGTTTACAATGTGCATGAAACACAAGTTATCAATAAAATGATCACTGTTATACAAAGTTCAGCAACACAGCATGCTGCGATAACATTAACTAAACACAGTTTTCCTGTACACTGTAACCTTTCCACAGCGATAGATACTATCACGATGAACTCACTGAAACAAGGGGATTGTTACGCATGTGTCTGAATGTCAAATGTAACCTTCGTCACATCATCTTCTCTCTCTCCATCCTTACAGGAGTGACAGGAAGCAAAACACAGAGGTCTTAAAATAAACCTCTAAAAGTGCCAAGAGACAGACCAGGGGTAAATTCCACATCTGTGGCCCCACTGGGCAAGGACGGAATCCCACCAGAACGTTTCCCCCTGTGTATCTGCTGATCTGCCTAAAGGACGATGATGATATTGTATGTCTTAAGGTTTATTAGTGGCTCTGAGCTGCAACTAACTCCAACCTTCATTATAATCTGACAATTACTTTTAAGACCCCCAAAGGGGTCCTAATATAAATTCCAGGGGTCACAATTGATGCATGGAAAGCAATAATTCTTTCACACATTGAGGTAGGGTATATCGCTATTTTCTTACTTCTCGTTCATTTTTGTTTTCGTTCTCGTAAAATACTTAAAATAACCTAAATGAATACCTTAACCTGTGAGGGGTCATGTGACCACAATCCTTTATGTAATGCATCGAAAGGTTGGGAACCACTGGATTAATCTAGATCTTTAAATTTCAACTGAAAATTGTGGAAATTTACCATTACAATTTCCTAAAGCCCAAAGTGACATTCTCTTGTTTTATACAACAAACAGCCAAAAACCCAAATACAATCAATCAACTATATATAATCAATATATAATATAATATATCCATCATTTTTTCTAATTCTTTATCTTTCAGTTGACTAATCTAATAACGCTTGAATCATTTGAGCTCTACATAGAACTTGCATTAAAACAAACACTTGGAGCTGAGACGAACTCTCCATGAATCAAAGATCATACATTACCTTTATGGTAAATGGACTGTACTTATAGAGCGGCTTTCTAGTTCTGAACACTCACTCACTTTTACAATACATATCTTATTCACCCATTCATACACTGATGCCATTAGCTGCCATGAAAAGGTGCCAACTGCTCATAATTTTTAGGTGCTAACCATCTGTACACATTAACACACCGATAGCTGTATGTGTTAAAATTGGCCAGGGATCGGACCACCGATCATCTGATCAGTGGCTTAGTAGTATCGCTTTACATCCTGAGCCTTAGCTGCCACCTTAATGTCGACTGTTACGTAGCATCATCTTTATTAACAGGAAAACTACTTACACTACTACTTAACAGTACAATGAATCATCATTTTGTGTTTTCTTGTGGAGAGGAGGACAAATAAACCTGCAGTTTCTAACACTGTGGACTCTGGGAAACAGGAATGAACTTTAACTGTTTTTAAGCAGCAACAAATTGAAGACATAAATTAGCAGATTAATTGATAATGAAAAATAATCATTAGCAACACTGTTACTTTAAATATTCAAGTCCATAACCTACATTTTGTCCTGAGGCTGAAGCTGGATGGAGGTCACTACAATCAACCAAAGGACCATCACTTTGGGAGCAAAATTTTGTCCCGTGGGTGGCGCTGGTGAAATGTCTATAATGGAGTAGGATAAAAATGACAGGGTTCATCCTGCAAAGCAAGAACATGCACAACAAATTTCAGGTCAATCTGCCAGTTAGATTTCTTTTGTAAACCTGGAAATGTTGGACTGATGGAGGCGCCATAAATAACCAGACAAGATTTCACATCCTTCTCTGGACATGTTGTGGAGACACCAACGCCGCTGTGACCGACGGGTAAAAATGATGAAGGTTAGTTGACACACCTCTCGCTATCGATAGAATTAATGACATGAGTGAAATCACGTCACCCTGTGATCACTGTGTCCTCAGGCATAGCACTTCTAACATGTGGCTCAACATAAATTCCCCTCCAGCGACGGCTAAAACTAAAGCTCCTTAAACGTGGAGAGAGGCTGCAGAGAGCGAAGAATCTTTACCAGCCGGATTATCTCTCTTGTAGCAGCCTGCTCCACGAATGCTTTTCTCTGTCTGGTAAACCATGTAGCTCTAAATTCAATTAGGGCCACATAAACATTTTCATGTGTGGCAAGTGAGCTGTGAAAGGGCAGCAAACAGGCTCAGGCTGCAGCTGGGAGAGACGGCCTACTTCTGAGGAGCAGATTTGAGATGCTGCAGGAGATGCGCTGCAATATTTAGCATGCACCGAGCTAGCTGCTTTATGAGAGTCCGAGAGCGCCGCTGTGTCTCTTTATCACTCAGCGGATGTCTGCCGCTGTCATGTTTCCATCCATCTATCTGACTCAGTACGGCTCCCCCACTGCCTTCTTTCACCACACACAAACACAGACAGACACGCGCTGAATAAACTCTGTATCTATTAATTTCAATCACAATCACAGAATCTTTTTATCTGCCGTGCAGCATTTATCCAGGATTTGTTCAGTGGCCATCCATCCAGCTACACTCTATATGCACAGCATGCAGCATATTCATCTTTTTCTATGTATGTGGCACAATGTGGCCACAGCTTTAAAGTAAGGATAATGAATAATCAGTGGTCTTCTCTCTCTCACTCCACATCTCCTTCTGTCCTACTGTCCTATAGCTCATATTACACTTCATTATTCTTTAGACTACCCACTCCCTCTAGTGATGGACAAAGGCACTGCCTGAGGAGCAGCCGGCAGGCAGGCAGGCAGGCGGCAAATGTGGGACCACGGGAATGACAGGAAAGAGTCAGCCTCCTTTGCTACAGGCTGGATGGCGTGCCAGGCTGCCGGTGGGGGGAAAACAGCAGCGGACTGTGAGCAACACTTGCTTGACAAGAACACACAAAACAGTCACTTATGCATGAAAATGGTTGTGGAAGTGTTGCCCTCTGTTTCAGGAAATGTGGTGGGCTAAAGTGCTAAGATGCACAAACAAACAAGAAGCGTACAGGAATAGGCAGAGGACGCACACAAACACACTTGATTAAGCGGCTCTCCGCTGTGAAAAAGCATGTTCATTTGTATTTAAGTGGCGCAACGTGATAATTACCTGGGCTGGGTTTCTTCAGAGCTGCGTGCTACTCTGTGGGTTACCAACAAGGCCTAGTTTCCCCTCAGCCCCCATTCCCCTCATCCATCTCACTGGTCTGGATGATGTAGTGATGCCTTCGCTCGTGGCCCTACCTCGGCGAATGTTAATAATCATACACAGCCTCCACTTTCCTATCTGCATTCCCAGCACTTATCAGTGGGGTATCGCCTTCGAAAGATAAACACTGTGAGCAAGGAAAAAACAAAACAGGTCTGTAGCTTTAATAAGCCATCAGTTAATATATCATATTCTGTGTCCATGTGTTCAGAACAGAGACGATTAGCCCACTTAGTGCCAAGCTGGATGTATAGATACCTAATGAACATAATAGCTCACTCCAGGGTTACATGCGCAGGAACAAATTACAAGGTGAGTCAGAATTCAATGCGCTGAACTGAATAGATTCATTAAATAAAGTTGGTAGAGCACTCTCCATGCAACAAATCATTGCTTCAGTTTGAGTGCTCCCATTTAAATTCCATTATGTCTTCATACAGTGACAGGTTTAAAATCAGACTGGTACTGGAATGAGATCAGTCCCCCCTTCCACGATAATTGATACCACCAAAGTCTGTGCAGACCACATGGCGAAAATGGGGCGTTATTAAAAATTCATGACATTTTATGTAACTGACTTAGTTCTGAAGATTACACAATAACAGATTTGTTAAAGAGAGAGCTGTGGTCAAGCCAGACTACACCGGCTTTGTTGTATCAAACCACGTGTTTTGTCAGAGACATGTAACGTAGCGTGTGTGTGTGTTTGGTGTTTGAATCCAGGGCTTTCCAGAATGAAGCTCACCTCATTGATGTTGGCATTTTACAGGTTTTGTTTTCCTTCCGGCCGTGATTCTGCTCATCTCCCAGATGAAAAAGGTCAAGCTCCGGGATAATGTGTGATAATTAAAAGGGCTTTGGCATATGGCTACCATCACTGCCATGCTGTGTGAGTCAATGGGAGCCATTTGAGCCTTGTGGGAAAAGAAATGAAAAAGAAATGCCACTCACCGCAGAGCATACCTGACTAAAGCAAACAACATGCACACCCACACACCTGATGAATGTAGTCAAATATTCACTTCACCCTTAGCTCTGTTTGGGTTTCTACTAACTCTGAGAAAAATATCTGGGTCTGTAGCTTGCCAAACTCTTTTTTTTAATCTATATTTGTCTATTTTCTTTGCTAAAACGGCTGCCTACGGGGGAATGAGGAAAGTGAGAGCGAGAAGGGATCATGTGGCAAAAGTGTAGGCTCTAAATCAAAAACAGCGGTAATAAAGCTCCTCGCAGAGTTTGGTGTTTGCCAATATAGCATGATTTCAGCCCTACAACTGACCTCTGTCACATTATAGTCACTTGATTCATTGTTGGTGTCAAAAATATGAATAAATGCAGGTTTACACTGTCCTTAAACCACAAGAAAATACAGCAGCCAAAAAAAGTCTCACCGTGGCTGAACTGTTTTATTTTCACTGTAGCCTGAAGGCATATGACACACCAGGAATGATACTGAGCACCATTGATTGTAAAGGCTCACCATCAGTCTCTCTATGACAGGACTGGGGCAGCACGGTGGCTACCTTCACTGAGAATTATTGGGATTTAGAAGCTTTAAGCTTCACTGTGGGGCACGAAAAAGTACTTGGAGGTGCCAGGTTTGGGATTAGTACATGTACTTTTGTTCAACAACTTTTGTTCAGCAATTGTGAATATTGAAGAGGCTCTCTTCATTAGAGCCACTTCCAAATAAAAAAAAAAAAAAGTGATAAAGCGCTACATTAAAAAAGAACAAGCCCTCGTTGATGCTGCCTTTTATGTGCTGCTCTCAGCACGACAAGCCACACTGCAGAAAATCACCGTGCTGTTGACGCAGGCAAAAAGAGGCTTGCAAGCTGGAGCACGTAAAAAGTGTCAGACTAAGGGTATTTATTTAGTTACATGCCTGTTACCGCTCATTACTCAACATTACTGCTTGTATTCGGTACAACCTCGAGTCAAGGCGGCGGGAATAAAGCGCGGGAACAAATGGAGGAAGCGGGAAAATGAGCGACGAGGGTCGGAGCGGGGCCACTTCTGGGACGACTTTATTACAGCAGTAAGAAGAATGCAGATTATTTAGCTGCCGAGGTTAATGTAAAGTGGAGACTTTATTTTTCACTGCAGCTGTGTAGTGTAGGACTATTTTTATACATTTGCAGCATGCTTTTGCTACTGCCTTATATTTCTACCATTGTTTAGTTGTTGCAAACAAATGGGGAAATGAGTAAAGACTAAACTTTGAGGTTTTTTTTTTAGCTTTGTCAGTTAAATAAGCCAAAGCTGACAGCTCTTAATTTATTGTGCTTCATTAGGTTTTTATGTGTTAGTGGCAGCTCACACACATTAGCACATACAGTATGTGTTGTTGCAGACACACTAATGCATTAATGCACACACAAATTCACACACAGCACACGTCGTCATCACCACAAATGTGACAGCATGAGGTGTGCACTCTGATTCCCAGAATCCTTGCAGTCCTACTTGGTAAGCAATGCTATGTGGACAAATGCATTTCCTCTCACCTCTGGACTGAAAACAGACAGATGCTGACTTGAGGTGGCAACAGCTTATTGTCTGTTCAGATCCAAGTGCCAACTCTTAAAGGTGTTTTTAAGCAGTTATCAGCTGAAACAACATATCAAATATAATTTTGCCTGCGAGCGATGAGAAAGAACTTCAATTAATTGAAGGACAACCTGTAATGTAATCAACAATAACATCGCTGCGATAAATGATATTTTTGTTCAACTTCAGTTTTATTTTTCACAAAACAATCAGCTCTGACTAGCTCGTTTAGGAGCTTTGACGGTTTTAATCAGTGGAAGTGTGAAGTCATGGAGCCTCCAAACTTATTTATTTATTTTATTTTATTTGTCAGTGTTGGAAAGAAAAATGTGGGTTTTGCTGAACAGACAATGTTGATGATGTACTTGCTAAAACACATGGGTAATGCTGTAATATCCGTTGCACAGCAAAATCTATGTCGAGTTTGCTAATATTAGTCAACTACTGGCCATACCAGACCATGTAAGTCTATAGCAGCGAAGTGACCTAGAGTTTTGTTTTTTTTAAATATTTATTCATTTAAGTTTCACTTTGAGGAGGAAAATTGTGTCGTCTCGTTACATAGTGTCTGTAGAAGTTGTGCTTGAAAACTCAATTTTGAAATAGCAGTTCCAAGGCCACTTTCCCAGGTTCCCTCTGATTCACTTGTTCTGTACCCTCTGACCATTCACCACAATGTTTTTCTTTAATTGGGGTTGAGTTGGTGTCAGAGAGATGTTGACTACTTCTCTGAAGTGCATGAAATATTAGAAACACCTCTGATCACAGTGCAGTCCAATACACCATCACCACCGATTATAGCCTTACGGTCAACGATTGAAACACGCCACTTAAGAAAAAACTGACATTTTAAACACTTTAAATATAGACTAGTGTGTGTGTTAGTGGCATGTAGCATTGTGGTTGCTGATTGCAACTGCCTCGTCAGACCTGGTCCTTCCTATGGTGAGAAATTGTGGTGGCCATGAAACAACAAAAGGTCCTATCTAAACCTGGGGTGTTGCTGTAGAAACATGGTTGTTCAACATTCTGTTAAAGACACAACTTCTGTAGGTTCATTCAAAGGAACAAAAACAGAGCGATATTTCTGCCATATTCTGTTAATAGAGCCTCCAAAATTTATCATACTGCACCTTTAAGTACATAGCATTACGTCAAACACTTTCAACAGTATGTGTATCTTTACAGTGGGAATTAAATGCCACTGACTTCAGTGTCATGTCATTTCAGTGACTAACTAAAGATGTCTTCATCCAAGCCATATCTCACTCTAAACAGGATTATGTAAAGCTACTCTACTTTCTGTTCCTGGGAAAGCACCACCCTCCTAGAAAACACCTATAAAAGAGCACAGGGATTAATAATTCATTGATATCCATGACCACTCACACTCCTTTATAAGACAGCCTTATATTAGTACCCATACCTGTCAAGCAGTTCAAACAACTCTTAGGGTGTCATTAAAATTTTAAAAGCAGCTCAGCATGGAGCTGGGTAAATAAGAGACAATTACGGTGTTTGATAGAAACGTAATGTGGTCCCTTTTTAAAAGAAGTAAGCACAGACCTTGATGGGAGGAGGGAAATGGCTTATAGTCAGTTGAAGGATGATTTATTTAAAGGGCACTTTTCAAGCCGAGTTGCACGCCAGATATTGTGGACGGTCAAGAAGTTCAGTCACAAATGGCTGTTTAAGCATTTCGTGCAGCTTGAGAGAAGTATTAACAGAAAATAGAAATCCAAAATCATGAGCATCTATCTCCGGCCGCCATCAGTGAAAGATGCTTACACAATCTGTTTGGTAATGGGGGGATGTTTAAGTAGGTTATTACCATTAAAAACCAAATAGAAATAAAGAAGCAGACCTGATTGTAAAGTTAATGCAGCGTGGACCCATTTTATAGCCTCTTTCAATCTCTCATAGATAAACCAGTAGATCACTTTAATTAGACAATGTGTTAATTGACTTCAGGTCCTGGGGTGTGATGTGTCAACATTAGTCTCCATCAATGACAACCTCCTCCAGGCACGGCAGCACTCACTCCGACCGAGAGTAAGATGTGATACTGAGAATGATTGAGGGCTTGTGTTTGTGCATGTTTGTGTGTGTGCATGTTTTTTTACATGAACACGTGTCCTTGAGTGTAACTTCCGTCCGTCCTTTTGCATGAGAACAAATATGTCTATGCAATTTTGTGTATTAGGGACTTAGTGAAGACATATCAATGCGTGGGAGGGACAGTGTCTGCTGGAGGGAGACAGAGAGAGGTAAAAAAGTGAATAGAGGGTGAGGCGCAGAGAGAGAGAGAGAAACACAGCGTGCGGTCCATTGCTTCTCTGTGGTCTGACATTATAACGTGCTCATCGCCTGGCCGCTCTCCTCGGCTTGCCTTGTATTTGGGAAATGGCAAGTCACATCAACATTACAAGGTATCGCACTTTGCTCGGGAAAAAGAAGGTGGATAAGGTCAAGATGCACTGTGCCTCTGGGGCATGGATGATTCAAACTCAAAGCTCAATACTCCTTAAGTCAATCCATAGGTGCTCAAACTGTGTGCAACAACATGAAGGCAGCGGGAAGAAGAGACATCACTCTGGTTGGTGGTATCCCTCATTCTTTGGGTAGCCCAGATGGGGAAAAGACATTTAATAGAATAGAAATGAAACTAAATTAAATGTGACACTGGGGGGGTACCAATGTAATTACCACACATATACTTACACACAAACTTCTCTCGACCTCACACTCTTTCGCACACATGCATAATGTCAGCACCCTTGTACTGCCAAGAAGGGGATCAGTGGCCAAGCGTATGATTATACTCAACTCTGTGAAGTCGTAGCGAGGTGGCTTCCATCAGCGCCTCAGCCAGCGTGGCAATCATACAGGAAACATAATGAGGCCATTAAGTTTGGCGAACACGGCTTTAAAGCCTCTTGTCCGAGCGGCTGGGTTTCCTGTTATGCACGTGCCCGCAGCTTCAAAGCTTTTAGCGCCTTCGTATGATCCGAGTTCTGCTGTGTCTCTGCAGCAGCAGGTGCAATGCATCCTGATTGGATGGCTTCTTGAATGGCTTTTTTAATGCGGTAGCGTTGCTGTGCTGAGTGCTAAGGAGACATTTTAACATTATATGGCACGTTTAAGTGCATCTGGTGACCTTTAACAGGAGTTGTAAAATGCAATCTCAGGTTGTGCTGACCTAGTTCACTTTGGGTAAAAGGGACAAGCTGGATTTTTCATATCTGCATGTGGTAGTCTGATATTGTATACTTAACTGTATTTTTTTTGTTAGATTTCATATTGTGTGGTTAGCTGTGCTGCTCCTCCCACACAAATCCTTTGCAAGCGTATTTCATTTTTTTATCCGCTAGGCTAAAACCTGCGTTAAGACATCCAGAAATGAAATATGACCTACCAAACATTATGTGACTCATCCTACACATGGAATTTGAAAGCTTAGGCGTACAATGTAACCATTAGTCGACGCAACATGCTTTCAAAGCTACACTGCATAGAATGAAGAGGTCACAAAGCGAGCGTCAGCCCAACCCTGACTGTTCAGTAACTGCAGCCAAGAGTTGGAGCCTGGAAGCCGGTCAAGTCAGATTCTCCATTCATGTTTTGTGGCACATGGCTTTTTGCCACAACATCATACTTCCAATGCAAAAAATTTGTAGAGACTAATTAGAGGAGGAGGAGGAGGGGGAGGAAGGAGGAGAGATCAGGGATAAGGGAGATAAGGCTCGCTGGAAGGGCTACATTATTTATGATATTCTCCTTTTTCTTCCTTCTTTCTTCTTCCAGAGCAGAGGGCCACCGGGGTAGTGGGAGAGAGAAGAAAAGAAACAACTTTATAATATATTACCATCAGTAATTTAGGCTGAGGGGTGAGATAGGCTGATGGAAAGTGAGCGGGAACAAGACCTGCCTCTACATCCTAAATCATATCCCCTCTCTGCAGAGACCAGGGTTGGAAATGCTGCATGAGGCTCTGTTCTTGTTGGTGGGTCCCGGGGCTCTTTCTACACTATGGATGATACATATAATGACCATAACATGCAAATAGCAGCCAGTCAGGTTGATAAAGTATTCTACAACAACATGTTTGCAGAATGTGGGATTGTTTCCAAATAGGAATCATTTATCAGCTCCTGTATCAAAAGAATCCAACATCCTGCACAAATGTGAATATCGTAATTTGTCTGGTCTCCTGTGTTTTCACTGCATGACATTTTTGCCTTCAAATACCACTGATGAGAGTCTGAATGTGCAAAACCGGTTCTCAAGCGGGATGTGGGAATTTCAAACACACACACAACTCTACTGATGACCTGCAGGATATAATTGACCTGTCTCTGCATGACTTCGAGCCTATACACACCCCATCTTATGTTAATTTTCCTCAAACCTGACCACGCTTACAGACAGAACACATGAAGGAACATCAAAGACAGCGCCATGTGCCACAGTGCATGAAAAAAACATCCAGGAGAGAAAATATAGTGTTGATCAGCCAAAAAAAATTATGCCCTGTCCTGAGCAATCGACTAAATATGCTGATATTTATGGTCACACTTTTCTTAAAGGAACGCATTCATTGTGATAATGCTGTTGGGTGGAAATCTCAAGGTTCCTTCAGAAGAGATGAATGTTTCAAGATCACACTAAAAGAGGCATTGCTAAAGCTATCCATTTTGCATTCAAGCTGTCAGTCACAATGCCATTATGCTCATTTCTGCACAGAGTGGAGGATTACACAGCCTCAAAGACACTTCAGGAATAAACTTGTCACTTTGCTGTAGAGATGCTTCACTGGAATTATGCCCATGAATATGACAGTTAAGTCTCAACATTGCCACCTCTACATGCTCACTTAATATCTAAGGTTAAGGCTTCTGCATAACCTGCATAAGCCAGAGGCACAGACGTGAAGACACAAACAACGACAGACAGGAATGAAATGGGCAGGGCAGCAGGGGTAGAGACAGCAAGCTGGACAGGTACATAGAGACGGTAAGAGTGCATTAGACTTGTGTACATGCCTCAAAGGACACACCATCTCATCCCCTGGGGAACCAACAGCAGTGTCAAGTCTCCTGAAGGAGGTAGTAGCAGTACAAGACACAGCCGACCAATCTGGCTGAAACAAGACTGAGAGTAAGTCTCCAGACCAAAGAGGTTGTGAATTTGTGGTCGATGCCGGGGGCAGTCAAATAAACAGTGTACCACTGGGCCAACTGAGATTTATTTGCATTTATGTTTTTGGCATTTAGTCCAGAAGAATTAAATGGTTGTGCATGTAGCAGATTGGTTTCTTGACTAAAGGTCAGGGCACATGACCACTGAGCCACTGAGGATGGGCAACTGTCTACCAAAATGAATTACAGTAGTACTAAGTTCTCCAAACTTAAGGACAAAAAATTGACCCATGTGAGTGTTTTCTAATCTGGCACCTCTTTATTTAGGCAACAAAACTACTTCACTAAAGATAGCAACTGCTTGTGGTTAAAGGAAGAACTGTTTTGTCAAGATTAGGAAACGATTCTGTTCATGGGGTAAAGAAACCAGTGTTGACCACTGTTAGGATGCAAACATCGGCCTCTGGTGTCAAAGTCAAACACTGGAGTCAGACTGTGCTATTTGGTTGAGGTTAGAGATTGATCATAGTCATGGTTAAAGGAAGGTTAGGGAGCAATCATTAACAATTAAAAGAACTCCTGGTCAAGGTTGTGGAAACACTGTGCTCAAAGTTAAAAGAAATCAACATTGACTGTAGATGAGCAACCTCATCTCTAACCCTAACCAAAGACCGTCCTCCAGTGACTTTAATACCAGACGGACGCTACTTTGTCAAAGTTAAAGAACAACCATGATTATTGCTAAAAGAACCACTGGGTCAATGTTCTGGAAAGATTGTGGTCATGGTTAAAAGAAACCAATGTTGGCAGTTCATAGGAGATTGGATATGATCATCTCCTACATTAAATTGTATTGTCCTACTTGGTTTAGCATTACCAAATGATTGTCATCATGGTTATAGAACTACTTGGTCAAGGTTAGGGAATGACCATTATCCTGTTTAGAACTACATGGTTAAGGTTTAGGAAAGATTGTGGTCAAGGTTAAAGAGCTTGCTTGTCAGGAAGGCATAACCATTGGGTTTAAAACTTTGACCTTTTTGGGCATTTCTGTCTCCATTTGTCAGCTGACAGCATTGAAACAGACAGGAAAGGTTGGAGGACTGACAAGGGTACACAACGCAACAAACGTCTGTCACTGGAATAGAACCGGGGGGCATTATGTTCTATAGGTCTTAACTCTTAACCAGATGAACAGCATGCCTCAGGTGGTTTTAAGCGTCTAACCAAAAGAAAAAGACAATGTCGTCTGTGTAGTCTCTGAAGTACGGTCCACAAAGCATACAATGGGCAGTGAAGGCACGTTCAAGATAAAGGCAGCTGGACCATGCTGGTCATTCATTCAAACAACTAGTCATCCCATTAGCCAGCCACTCACTCTTACTCTAACTTAACTACTGCTGCAGTTAAGTTAGAGGACTTCAAGCTCAATCTCTTTGTCCTTCCACTCCATTCATCACCAGAGCAGGCACCAGTGGCCAATGAAGATTAAGTAGTAGATCTCCTCTCTTGAGGATGCTCTCGAGGCTAGGCCTGATTTCCCTTCTTGCCACAAACGAAGAAAAGTCTTTGAAATAGAGGCCTCAGTCTTCAGGATAATTATTAACGATTTAAGGCTGAGGGGGCAGAGGCATTCAATAACCTCCTCGCCCTCTCCACCCAGCGCAAACTCCTTCTTGCAGTCCCACAAACATGCACGAATATGCATGTACACACAAACATGTTCCCCTCACAGCCCCTCAGTCTTCACTGCGGGTTAAAAAACAAGTTCATGCACCGTGTCATAATCAGCTCAGACAAGACTGAATATGTGGGATTTGTTTTTTTGTTTTTTTTTCAAAATGGAATAAAGCAAGAGAAACAGCCACAACAACAAATTAAGCTCGGGAAACCACAAAGAGGAGCCCATCAGCTCCCTCTGAGGTTGTGTAAATGACTTTGATTCATTTTGTCTCATTATTCTCTTCCTATGAGGGTCCTCTTGTGTGGGGGCAGGATTTTCATCCTATGTGTACGCAGAATGGGCTTGAATGTAGTCTGTGTAATTTCAGAGATACATTGGAGGTACTGTGAGAACTATTTACTCCTGCTGTAAAGGTTTACACACACACTGTCTTTGAGCTGAACAGTTATGTTGTGACACTCATGAGGACTGCATGTTGTCCTCCTGCATACCCAGAGAGCAAGGAAACTCATCATCAGATTCAGATTTGGCTTACATATCTTAGATTCTTGAGTCTTAAATTGAGAATATGGTTATTCTTTAAGGATTTTTGAATGTAGTTGTGCCAGAAATGTAGTAAATACATGTTCTGAAATGGTGTTAACTGATGAATTAAGGGAGATTTATCCCTAATTTTCTCCATTCTATATCAATGCTGTCATGATCCTTTAAATCGGTGCAGCATTTAATCCCAGTCAATGTCATTAGGCACCATTGATTCCAGGAAGCACACATCTCCTGTTTAGGATTAATGTATATGGGGATAACCTCCAAACACTGAACACCCCCCTTTGGAAAGTCTGTGGTAATGCATCCAGAGCTGACACCTTTTTTTTTATTTGCAATAAATACTGTATGGCTATTACTACTGGTCACGTATATTATTATTTATTTTATTTTTATTTTTTTTAAGAAAAGGTCCTAGACAGTAAACAAAGTTGAATTATTCACTCTTTTCAGGTATTCAGTTCAGCAAAACACCAAAATTCAGAGGATGCACAAACAGCCATACAGATGAGAAATTCATAATCTAAAGAATTTAAAGGTTTGATAGGTTTATTAAGCAATAATTCATGACTCCCCCCTTCCCAAATCAATTAGTTTGGAAGAAAAAGCTCGCATCATTTGGGAGGAATGAATCATGCATTAGCATATCTCAAATTGGCTGAAAAAAAATCCGATTTTTTTCTCCTCATTCCGGTTAAATCACGATAGTTTAAATATTAAACTTAAAATGCTGGACCACAGACCACACACACGCACGGAGACAAGTCTACATGTTAGAATAATGGCACAACAGCACAAGAAATGCCGTGAGAGAGCAGAGGAGCTTCGTGCGTAAATGCAGGGAGAGTCAAAGTTCGTGGCCGAATACAATTCACGGTCGCTGCACAAGTCTGGCATTTAGGGAACAGTGTGCGTCCGTGCGCATCTGTAGCTTCCAGTGCACCTGTTAACAGCGAAGCACAACTCAGCTGCAGGACTGAGCACCGAGTCTCCGCTCTGGCGCGTCACGGAGTTTGTTCACCCAGCTGCTCAAAATATCTAGCTATCAGGGAAGAGTTGATGTGGAACGTGGAGAGGTGAAAAGCGACAGAGGGACAATAATAAGAAATGATAATTCATAGTTACTCACGCTGCTGTTTTGTCCTGACCAGTAGACCACCGCGTGGTTATGCGCAGAGTCTCCCGTCAGAGCGAAAGTGCTGCTGGTCAGCTTGGGCTCATCCTGCCGGTTATTCCCTCTCCCTTCGTCCCTGTTCCATCTGAACTCGGACCTGCCCTGCTTGTGTCCGTCTAACAACGAGCCCCGATCCTCCGGGGCGCCCGCACCCACGCCGCTCCGACCGGTCCACCCGCTCTCGCTGAACTCGGCAAACTCAGGACCGCTTCTCCTCGCTCTCCGGAGCGCAGCATCCTCACCCATGTCGGGTCCCCCTGCCTTATCTCCGCCGCGCTGACTTTCTTCGCTGGACCCTGGTGCATCATCCTTTGAGCTAACTCCATCCAAACTGGCATCTTGAAGGAACTGGGGGACATCCTCCCCTGTCTCATGGTCGTCGTCCACTCCAGTATTTTGGTCGGTAAACCCGAGTTCCCTAAACTCTACTCGGATGTTTTGTAGGGTGCCCGGTTCCTGTGTCGCTTTAGTGCGCGTCCCCAGCTGTAATACCTCCAGGTGAAGTTGAACTGGCGACGGGCAAGATGCGCAAGTTATCTCCGCCTTGGTATTTTGGAGGGTATGAGCGGCTACCACCAGCCAGATACCCAGAGATAAGTGCAAACCTGGGCAGAAGCCAGCCCAAGTCTCCATCGCTGACAGAGATTTGGGGAGACCTTATCCGACACCTTAACTCCTTTCTCTCAGGTCGATATAGAAAAACTGACGCCTCGACTGTCCGTCTGGTTGTTTGTGAGGGGAGGGGGGAGGGAGAAAAGTGCTCTTCAGCGAAACTGTTCACGTCCAAGGATCTTTGGTCGGGAAAGCCACCACACAGGAGGGAGGAGCTGTAACGCAGCCAGCTGCCGAGTGTGCGCCCGGAAGAGACAGTTAGAGAGAGAGAGAGAGAGAGAGAGAGAGAGAGAGAGAGAGAGAGGAGCTGTTCGTGGTGCTGAGTCCACTTTAGATCTTAGCAACGCAAAACAGCATATATATATATATATATATATATAATCACATCAAATATGTAATTACGTTTTATGATAATTAATAATAATTTGATTTTACTTCTGTAGTTTTCTATTTAGAATTATTGGCAGTGACACCGACGCGATTGAAATGACTTTCATGAATAAATCAAAAGGCAAAATTACCACATCTTATTCATATATCCAATATTCATTTCTTTGGTCACATAAAAGTAACAAAAAGTCACATAATGTGACATTTCCATCACTGTGCTCCGTCATCCGTAGAACTACACAAACTGCATCTAACACAAGGACCAAAACCGCAGTGTCACCTGGGTATTTGTGGGGGGCTAACAAACTATAAAAGTGTTCGAAAGATGGTTTAATGTGAGCTGAGTAGTTGAGTTATGAACGGCACATGCGGCCAACCAAATGGATGCGCACATCAACTGCGCTGCCATTTTGGCCAAGACTGTTGAAAACCAGACACCCCAATATCGTGAGAACTATTATTAAAACAGCCTAATCATAATACAAATCTGAATAATTTAGTCAGTTTTTGATGGCGCAAAATAAACTAAATGTCATGTATTCTTAGCGCTCCAAAAACAGCGGCCAGCAGCCTCCACTGATCAGTTATTCTGATTTGTCTCGTCTGTCAGTGTGGTTTGTCCATACACAGCGTGCCAACCTCTCACTCCCTCACCAAACTCAACATACTGTGCAGAGTGAAGCAGAAGAACTCCTTCGCGGTAAAAAAAAAAAAAAAAAAAAAAAAAAAAAAAAAGAAAAAAAAAAAAAAAAAAAAAAAAGACAGTCAATCTGGAGATATGGGGGAGAACCCCACCCCCCTCCCACCGACTGATGGATTGGGAAGAATTGGCAGAGAGTTGCAGCACTCCTAGGGGGGAAAAAAGCAGCGCCTAGAGGCACGAGAGAGGGAGGGGAGCTGGGATACAGTGCTGCCACGTTCTGCGCGTCAAGGACTTAATGCGCCATTCCATCCTCGATGGTATAAAAGCAGTAATATAAAAGCAGGGGACGTGTGTGCACGTGCGTGTGTGTGAGACAGAGGGAGAGAGCGCGTGCATGTATGAGTGTTTGTTTGGGTGTGTAGGAGCAGCAGGGTTACTCATTAGTGATCTTGCATGTTGTGCCCTTGTCTATCAACTTGACTGCCCACAAATTGCCCATCAGGGAATACTCTGGGGACTGTGTCTGAATTTCAACAAATTTCTAATCATATCAGTGTGTTAAAGTGTGTATTTGCCAACAGCAACGACAACAGGGGACACTTTATTGTGTAAGTAATCTGTTTCCTCTGTATTCCTCAGAGCAGACACGCACATTCCTCTCAAGGTTAGGAGGAAATAAGCCCACCACAGCAACTTCTTTATAATTGATATTTTTTATAATAACAATGTGAAAATAAGGAAAACAAAAAAAGTTCCTGACTTTTAAAAAAGGGAGCTATGGTGTATTGATAGAGTTTTGTGAATTTTTGTACCCACAAGGCCATGATGGTTTGCCCGAGGCTTGTTCTCATCCTGCGGGTCAGGTTGCAAAATAACTCTAAAGGGTCATAACAGTACAGTGAAGCAGACAAAAACATTTCGACCACATACATTGTTTATTTGTTTATTATGGATTATATTATTTTCTGAGACCTTCTTCTCGTCTTTTTTCTGTTGAATCTCTGATCCCTGAGCTCTGAAGGCCTGTAAAAAGTGTTCAAATAGACTGATCTGAGAAGGATTGATTCTTTTTGATGGAACTGGTCTGAATCTAAGATGGTTACATCATTGATCACAGCTGAATACACCTCCTGCCAGACAGTGGAGAAACAAAAGCAATACCACTCCAACATCTGTGTGGGAAAAATGAGAAACTGACCAGTTAGCTTAGCATAAATCTGAAGTTACTGGTCCATGTTAAGGAAATAGCCACACACAGGTTTTTACACAAAAAGGACTGTTGATGAGTGAGATTTAGACTTGCTGGTAGCAAGATTTGGTTTTCTTTGGACTAGCTACTTGTTTCCTTATGATTCCAGTCTTTATGCTAAGCTAAGCTAAGCTAACCTGCTGCTGGCTCCAGCTACATATTTGCTGACATGTACTGACAAAAGAGACGTATCAATCTTCTCATCCAGTTCTCGGCAAGAAAATGAATTGATGTATTTCCTAAAATAGCAAGGTACTCCTTCGTTGGGTCAAACAGATTTGGAGCCACTGCTCTATGGGACATGTCCTCTACCCTCTAAACCCTAAAAGGACTATAATCTCTACCCTCAACCCATCACTAACTCAAATGGTCGTGGTGGATGGCTGTCCATTATGAGCTATAGGTTTGCTTGGGTTTTCTGCCTCTTAAAGGAAGTTTTTCCTTGCCACCGTTGCAAAGTGCTTGCTCGTGGTAGGAATTGTTGAGTCTGTAAATAATACTCCAAAGAGTATGCTCTAGACCAAGTGCTGTGATATAACTTCTGTTCTAAACAAATTTGAGACTGAAATTGAATCATCAAGAAAGCTATCACCCACAAAAAAAAAAACTTCTCAGATCAACGCAGACTGACTGTATGCCAAGACTGAATTATTCCAGACAGAGACATGTAATGAGGTTTTAATGAAAGTGAATGAAACTTCTCATCTCTTGTGATGCTGCCATTCATCAATTACTGTAGCTTACTAATGGAGTGGAAATTATTAATCCCTTTTAACGATAAATCAGATGGAATTTTTCAAATCAATCAACATCCAAGTACGAAGTATTTTGTAACTTGGAGAAGCACTGCACCAAAAAAAGAACTAGTCTCAGACACACACTCTTATCTCACAGCTATAGGGTGTGTGTCTGGTGCTTGGAGACCACCCTTTGACAGGAGGAAATGTCCTTGGGCAAGAGATGCAATTCCTCCCTGAACCAGAGGTTCTGATCTGTGGCTGACACTGCCCTCTGTCTGTCCTGCTGCAAGGCAACTCAAGACTTCAGTAGAGAGACTAATAAAGTATGTCTTCTAATATTACACTACTAGTTAAAAAAACATTTGTAATGTGAAACACCTCAGTGATAATTTAATGATGTAAGTGTCTGTGGGTGTTAATGATCGGAAAACCGATCAGAACTATATTTTCATAGAAGATGCAGAATAAACATACTAATCATTTGAACTTTAGACTATAATCATCTTCAGATTTAAAAAAAAAACCCTTCACTTTCTGTAAATAATAGACCGTAGTCAAAAAAAAAAAAAGATTTTTCATAAATTCTAATTCTTTTCTGAAAACTTTATTTCTAAACATGAAGTGTCTGGCAGCCCCATTTTTCCAAACTTTAATGAACATTCTAGTAAGGAAACATTGATTCATTGATTTATCTGGGACCTGAAAGTAATTGAAATGAAATAGACAGTGAGTCAAACTATTAGACTCAGCCTAGAAAATACCAACTGTGTTTTATTAAAGTTTAGAATGGAATTCCCCTGAAGTGCCAAGAGTGTCTTTATTGGGAAACATGGCACCTGGATGGAGGCACCACATGTTGGTTAATACAGTGTGGTATGGTATGATACTTTTGTCATGCTGCTTCGCAGAATAATGTATGATGCAATGTTGACCTTCACATGTAGTTGATGAAAGGTTAATCAGGAATCCTAAAAAAAGATTAGGGGGGAAAAAAACAAACAACAACTAACAGAATATTGGGTCACTTTCTGAGTGCAGTTTGGATCATTTGGAACCAAACTTTTAGTTCTGCTCCATTTCATGTTAAAACTGTTTTTTTACTGCCAAACTAAAAACAGTAATGATGGTGTAAATTTTGGACCGGACAACCAGCCTGTATCACCGGAGCTACATGGACTCTCAGGGGGTGGAATGATATTTGACTTGTGCAGCTGAGGCTCAGTTGGTAGAGCAGGTTGTCTTATAATCTTTTGGTTGTCAGTTTGATTCCCAGTCCAGTTTAGGTGCCATTAGGCAAGACACTAAACCCCAAATTGCTGATTACAAACTGGTGAGCTTAATGTCACTGTGAGCACTCAGGATGGGAAGCATTACATGGTTCCTGATGAGCGCACACATTCAAATTTATTTTATACTTGCATGAATTTGTCAGTGTATGAATGATATTCATCAGTGTATGAGTGTGTGTGAATTTGACAAGTGTTGTAAAAGCGCTTTGAGTGGTTGGTGGACCAGAAAAGTGCTATATGAGTACAAGTTCATTTACCACTTTGCTGCCTTTTACTTGGACATTTATGCACTCTGGTAAGAGATAACTCACAAAGACATAACTGATTATTAGGCAGAAACCCAGCCCTATGTTATGAATAATGACAAACAGAAACAGTATGAAAAGCAGGAGTCGTGTGCTATAGAATGGGGAGGGGTGGGGAGCGAGTGGGTGGGTAGAGCTGGGTGGTCACTATGTTTAATGTGGAACTGCCAAAATACACACAATGCACGCGCTGATAAGTGTTACTATGGTTACTACATGATGCTGCATATATAGACTGCTTATAAGGTTCCTTGACAGGCATTTCATCAACGAATAGATTCCTCATCTCGCCTCATCAGAACGGAACAAAAGCAGGTTCATGTGAAGTGAACCAAAAAGGTTACCAGCTGGTGTAATTTGGCACAGACCAAAGCTGGAAAAATCATTCATTGGACTGTTTAGTCATCCTGCATCATCCGTGCTACATCAAATCCAGTGACTGCCAGCAAGTCATGCTGCACTTTGTTGATCCTGATCAAAAGAAATATAACTGTAACTGGGCCTTCACAAATAGCAATAAACAGAAAAGGGTCAGGTGTCCTGTAGGTGATGGGAAGATGGTTACTGTATGGTCACTACGTTTAAATAGCTTTTATTGGGGAACTGTTCCAATGGTGAGTGTATGACATGAGCACAACATGGCAAAGGTTGCTTTCCAATCCTCACAACTCATGTGGTGGCTCCATATACAGACAGGCCACAATCATCAGATGAATTAAATAACTGTTTAGCTGTTGTTCTGGTGCTGGTTTGTCTGTGGTTTGCTTTTACACCACAAACAAATGCAACAAACAGCTCGGTTAAGAAAGTCTCAGTGATTAGATCTCCAGACCAGAACAGAGTCTCGAAATCTCACAGAGCCAGCGCCTAAACAAACCATTTAGTGATCAGTAACTAGTTTTTAGCCGCTCTAGCAAGTCAATGGGCCATCAGGAAACCCTGTAAATCACAGATGGTTGAAGCTGAGCATCAGAGAGAAAACCAGCAAATATATTCTGTATAAAATATGATCCAGTTTGATTAAAATCACTGAATAAAAAAGTTGCCATAGATGCAAGTAACTGCCCTCAGAATCACTCAAAGACTGTATCAAACAGGAAGTACTGCACTCCGGAAGCATCATAAGAGAGAAAGTGTTTCATTGGATGTAAAAATAATATACACCACCAAATGCAGGATAAGTCAACTTTTAATCGTTTACGAAATGACATACTCTAAAATAGATGGAAAATACCTGAAAATGCCCCCAGAAATCAACATTTTAAGCCAGATGCTGGAGTATGGGTGACACAGTGTCAGCGATATTTGATTAAAACAACATCAATTTTGTCTTCATGGGCACTCAAATGAGTTTGATTCACTGAAGAAAGGCATCATGTGTAACTGCTAGTAAGTGAACCTTAAATTTGAAATATTTCATCACAACATCAACAAAATTCCCAAAAAAGGACAATCGTGCACAAATAGGTTGCTCAAAATATAACTTTACTATACACTTTTCCTTCTTTTGAAAATATTAGCATTTTATAACCATAAATCATCCCAGCTCTGAGAGTGTCACATATTGTGTCACAGTTTATTATCCGTATGATAATTGATGTTATTGAGGTTACTGTATTTCTGTCAGCTCGTTATTACTTAAATTAGTTTTTCAGGTAAACAAAGTCTTGGAGACAAACTTCCAAGCAGAACATGTCAGCATAGTCAGCACGTAAAACAAAATAATTCAGCGCCGCTTCCAGCAAAGCTAACAAGGTGCTTTGAAAGCCAGTTACTCCCTCATCTGAGGTTCAGAAGAGGTGCAAATTGAAGACTGCTTCATGACGAGTAAATGATGCTTAGCTGCTTTGAGGAATGCTGATTTATCACACGCCATGATCAGAGAATACATAGGTGTCACATCATTAGGGTGAGCTATTTCACAGGAAACCAGAGGTTTATTGTGTCCTCTCTGAGAACTGCTGAAGGTAAAAGAAGAAAAAGAACAATCTGTATGTAGATGTGTTCATGGCTTCACAGTAAGAGAAAAATCTGTTGGTACTCAACATCTGTGCACTGCCACTGTCTCATAGGTAAATAAAACCGGTTCTCAATTTTTACAGCCAAGGACACTTTACAAGAGTGAGAATATACCGGGGGTCTCATGTGTCTCCCCGGAATAATTTGACACAGCCTCTTTACTCTTCTAGATCTGTAAAAGACCAACTCCAGAGAAATGTATATGAAAGATATTAAACATATGATTATTATCACACCCTTAACTAGAATATATACACAGTACAGTATGCCGCCCCCACATTTCATGTTGAGAAATTAGTATGTGACAAATAAGTCCTTGAGTCTTGAATCCAGGTGGTAAGCTCAAGTTAAAGGGTAACTTCAGTATTTTTCAATCTGGACCTTATTTCCTTTTATTTTTGTATCAATAGGGACAATAAGTTTTGAATTTGGTCCAGTACTGAGTAAGAGTGCTGCAGCTGGCAGCTGCAAAACTTGCTACAGTGTAAAATTGTGCACTATCAAAATATGACAGTGACTAGTTCAGATTGTTGTTGTTGACAATATGACCAGAAAGATAAATAAAACATTTTCTGTATATTTCACTTGGGCCACTGTGTTTCTAACCAAATCTCGCTCAAGGAGAAATCTTGTGAGGTGACTTGTTGCAAGAAGTCAGACAGTTTGTTGTGTTGGAGAACAGAATGTGAAGCTTAGTGTGTAAAAGATTTTCAATGTCATGGCTGAATGTTCAATGGGCACCAGCATTTAATTGAGCTGGAGTATGTGGATAAGACTACAAATACAAATCAATTAAACTGAATACTAAAAAAGCAGATAAGGACAGAGAGAGAGAGAGAGTGAACCAGCTGATGCAAGGCTGCAAACCTCTGGAGACTGGTGATGTTACTGCGAGTGCTATGACCTTATATCCAAAGAGATTTTACAGATTGGATCAATCAGAAGGTATTGAAAACTTTAAACTTTTTGTTAGGGTCCTTTTCATAATGTTGTCAGACATGTCAACACTATTCGGACTATAGAATACACAGAACAGGAACCAGAACGCATCCGATGCCAAAATTTTGCCAATCGATTCTGCATTCATATGCAGATCTGTTTATCGAGATTAATTAATGGCCAACCTGCTGCTAAATTGTCCCATGTCCTTTGCCAGTTGCCAGGCAGCCAGCTCTGCATGGCTTGGGTACAGTATGTATGGAATATAAATGATTTTATTAACAATCTGTATTGTCTCTTATAACTCTATGTACATTGCTTGTATGTTATGTTTATACCTTTAACATTTTACTAACATATTGTATTTGATCTGTTTGTATTGCTGCTTTGTGTGTATCAAAAGTTGTGGTTATATGTGCCAGCATGTTCTCTCTTGCTGTATTATTATACTGATGTTTTGCTGTTTCCTGTTGCTCTGTGTGGGTTGTGCTCAGTCTTGAGGAACTCTTGTTTTGTAGCTGTTGCTGTCTCTGTGGTGTCTTCTTGTCCTCATTCTGTACATTTTTTTTTCTCTCACTTTATAGGTTCCAAAACAGCTCGCCAAAAAGGACTGCAGTTGAAAATTAGCCAGCTGGATAACATTGGCGCATTTACAGAAATGTTGATTAATGCATGTTGTCCTTATGAATAAATTAATGAAATGAAAAGAAATTCACACAACCTATGAAAGGATGATTGGAAACAGAAGTAATCTTTAAAAGAACAATGGTGACTCCGACTGATAACAGCAATGTACCTGTCCAGTGTTTGTTTTGCCAAGTATGAGGCGATTGGTCATTGTGAGTACATACATCTCTTTACCTTTATTTATCATAATAAATAACTATTGAGTGGAAGATTTCCAAATAAAATATTGAGAGAAATAAACTATGGACGAACTACGTCATAGCTTCAGGGTGTCTTAGAAAACACATATCGTATACAGGGTCTAAGCACTAATTGTAGAATTTCCTCAGTAGGAGGTCACACATACTGAATCAATGCAGACAAGTGACACGGTAAACACTCCAAAGCCTGGGGAATCAAGCTCTGTCAGGAAACATGTGACATTTGGATGAGGCTCTTGTGGGTTTCCTTGCACATCAAGCATAAAGGTCAAGCTATAATAGAGAGTCCTTGGACATGCAACTGTAACTGACCTTTTCCTTTGATAGTAGGGCATGGATTGACATATGCTTCTATAGGGGTCACGCTTCATTCACTCCTGTCCAAATATAATTAGTCAAGCTGCTCCGGAAGTCATTAGGTACAGTAAGTATTCAGCTTAGAGGTTCATCAATGGTGAATGAAGTGAAACATAACACTTGGTACATGGTATTGTGGTGCATTGACTGCCAAGTATATATCTGAATTTCAAAATTAAATATCCATCATGTCATTGGTGGATTGGCTACATTTCAGTTGTGCCACTTACTTTTGTTTCTAAACAGGGATCTTTCAAATTTTATGATTTAGCTAAAACATTGCATGAGGCTTGAAAGCTTGGTAAATGGTATATTCCGAAGGCGCTTTTCGATCTAGCAAGCAAACCTTTACAATATCAGCCATCATTCACACTCACACACAGATGTCAGCACAGCTGCCATCCAAGGCCATACTAGCCAGCTCATAAGAAGCAACTTGTGGTCAAGTTTCTTGTTCAAGGACTCTTCAGCACACGGGCAGGACTGCCAGTCCAGGGCTTAATGGACAGGCCTGCTCTACCTGCTGCCACATCTCCCATGTAACTAAGGCAAGGTAAAAAAAGAAAAAGGAAAAAAAAAAGCTTTAAACACAAATATGATATATTCTATTCTCAAACTCTCTCTTAGCTTTTGTAATACAGCTTTAATTATATCACAGTGACTCCCAACCTCACTCTGCGATTAGCTGATAGAATTTCTAATGAGTGCCAGTATCTCATGATCTAGAACTCGTACCTTATCTCTAGAAGTCGCTCTTCCTTATTTACCTCTTCATACCTGTAACCTAGCAACCTATCATCTGTCATCAACTGGCTACACATGCTAACCAGTGCCATAGAATTGCTACCGCATGGAAATAAATCACAGCAACTTTGTCACATCTATTAACTTTGGATATCTGAATGGGAATCAAATTAGCTTTAGATGTTGATAAATGACAGACCTCATGTGGCGGCAGCCAGCCAGAGTCAGAAACGAAAGGGATAAATATTATTCAGATCATATCTGATGCTGCAATGGAGGCACGGAGATCATGACTGCAAGTGTTCACGGATCAGAAACACCTCAGAGTCTCAACAGATTACAAGAGCAGGAACAGACAATATTTTCCAGTGTTTATGGATTTCTTTGCATAGCCTACATTCACTTTCTCACTAAGCTTTGCTTTGTCACAGTTGTCTAAACAGTTTTTCATGAATGTCAGCAGTAATAAAACTGCAGTACAATAACAATAATTGATTTGAGAGTGTGATACCATGGACCACACATTGACCTCTTCGGGGACCCTGGGGCAACAATATTTCTGGGGCCTCTATTGCTTCAACAAGTCTTTGAGTTACCGGGATTCTACTCTGTAAATGTATTCACTGCACTGCAGAGTCATCCATCTGATTGGACAAATGTGATTCATTTATCAGCAGCCATGTAATAGCTTGTGCTTCAGCACTGTTTCACATGTTTAACTATGACTGGATGTATATGTTTATGCTTTAAGTCTGAAGCACGTCCATTCAACAGCTCCATTCAGAACCTCTAGATGAGGCATTGGACTACTTTATCAATAAAACAAATGAGAGTAATATAAAAAGGGCTCACTTATAGTATCCCTTGCAATGAACCATCTTATTTTCAAGGGGCCCGTTCATCCAATACAAATGATAGATTGAAGCAACACTCGTTCATCATTAATCAACACGCACAATAACTAAGACAATCTGCACAAAGCAAGGATGAGTACGTAAGTGAACACAACCGTGGAGGAGCTGTGAATAAAGGCTTGTCCAGCAAATATAGACACTGAATACATACACACATGTACACACACAGTCACACTTACACATGCAGTGTTTTACATATTTTATAAGCTATAAATATGTCATGTGAAGCATGTAGAATTGAAGTCAAAAGAAGAAGACACACCATTTTTAAACATGTGAAATGATTTCAGGGAGCTTGATAGTACGTTGTTCCCATAACAACTGCATGAGTGTGTTGTTTACAGTGTGTTCCAAGTGGCCAAGAAAAAATTGATTCTTTAAAAAACATGTCAAACACATAAACATGATTTCATGTTCTGTACTTGTGACTTGCGATGCGTGTCCTCTAACACAGAACTCTTTTTCATCTAAATCACTGCACACAATAGAATTCATGTGAAGGTTGTTATTCATTTATAGTTTTTAGTAGTATTTATTATTTGTATGTGGACACCAGGGTGGGGCATGGGTTCAGTAAGGGTAATATGGGCACTGAGTAGGGACAGATATGGAGACATTTTAGTCAAACCTTGAACCCTCTTCTTTCATTTTATGAATTTATGTAATAAAAATATTTGAAAATAATTAATTTTTTGCTGACCATGAATATCCCCAACAATTTACTACAAAGTACTGGTGAATGAGAAATTGTTATACAATGGTGTGGAAGGACGAAGGGACAAGACATGACCAAAATCATTAGAAATGCAGTTCATGCCAAACTGAAGAGTTGGTCAAATTTTAAAGGCCCAGTCTCTTACATTTAGAAATGTTTAATGTTGAAATCAGCAATAATATTTAGAAATGTTTTCTTTAGTGTATAATCACCTGAGATTAGGAATCACTGTGTTTACATAACCTTAGAATTGTCAGGAACCAGACTGGGACACAGGACTCAGTCGCAGAGATGGTGTGAGAACAGCAGGTTTTAATAAATGGTCGCAAGCTTGAACAAAAGACGCTCCAGCCGGAGGAAGTACACTCAAAATATCTACGACTATGACTCAACTATCTACAACTATGAAAGGACTGACTCAAACAAAAGACGCTCCAGCAGGAGGATAACCTAAACTAATAAAGAAAAGGCTAAACTGAAAATCACTCCAAAGGAGGAAAAACAAAAGGCTGAACTGAAAATCTAGGCGTAGAAAAAACCTAAGCTGAACTATATAGAATACAAATCAAAATCACTCTTTAAGAGGAACAGCGCTAAGGCGAAAACAGGCTTGACGATAATTACTATGACTGTGGACTTGGAACAAGGGCTGTAGGAAACGTATGAAACGAAACACACTGGCAACAAGACAAAGGGAGACGCAGACTATATGACACATGGAGGTAATGGGGAACAGGTGGACACATCAGGAATCAGGGAAGACAATCAGACCGGTGACACATGAGGAAGGGCAAGTGACCTGAAACGAGAGGAGAGTTACCTTTCAAAATAAAACAGGAAATGACAAGACATGGAGAAAACCCAGCTTGACTTCACCACGGTGTGACAAGAAAAAGCCCTATAGCTACAGAGCGAGCCAGACCTCTTACATGGAGTCTGCTATGATGCACCATCATGTTTCCAGAGTAGCTCAAATGGACAAATTAAATAAATATTTACACATTTTCTGGCCTATCGAAAACACTCTTGTCACATTTACCCGTTCACACAATGATGGCTGTTTCTCAACAGCTTCAGTTGTGTGAATCGTAGAGAAATGGGATATACGATTCTAACTGGAGCCACAAACAAACTGGAAACAATGATTGCCATCAATGATCTATTTTTTTATCCAAAGAACAATGTAAATTTCTTTCCTATAAACAAAGAAAACTACTACTTACAAGTTTTTTCAGAAGACATGCCTAACAATCGAGCACCAGTTAGCTCACCTAAATTGAGCGTGCGCACCATGTATACAGGCCTCACTGCAGAGCCCAGGGTTGGATTCCGAGCACACCACATGTTCTATGCATCATCAATACCATCTTTAATTTAACCATCATTTGTTTGTCTTAATCATAGTTTACTCAGTATTGATCATTTCACAGATACAGTCTATCCTGGGGTTGCTTGTGTTTTGTATTATAGTTGGTTATATTTTATACTTCAACATCTCAGTTGAAATAAAAACACTTTCAAGTACTGTTAAATTTAGTTAGAGTTTATTGGTTCATTTCTGGTTGCAGTCGGAGGTAAATTAGCATTTCTTCGTATTACTTACAACATTCACCACGTGACCTGAGACAACAGAAGAAAATGTTGCAACACTTCCTGTATTATACCCTGGCTTACATGATTGGGTGATGTCATTGGACTAGTCCAAGTGTGTGGGGGTTAAGGTTGAATTGGTTTAGGTATTATTTAGGTTTATTTGTTATTTCATTTAAGTATGGTCACAATGTTGATTAAAGGTAAAACTGGTTTCTTCTGTAAACTGTGTAAATGTAACTTTGTTAACTTTGAAAAATTAGTAAACTAATGAAATTCCTCCACCAATGGTACATCCAGAGAGGTAATGCCAGGTGAACAGAGACAAACTAAGTAATTGCTTGTTTGTTGAGGGGGACAACATAGTGCTAATTAGGTGTAGTTATGTGCACATGATAGTTCACTGTAGTTTGAGTTTTTGTACAGTTCAATGTAGTTGCACCTTTGTTTTATAGATAAACACCTTACTGTGATTTATTTATTTATTTATTTATTTTTTAACAATCTGCCCCCTACTAGCCATTCTGGTTAGGTTTCCCGACACTCGCGCTCTCTCTCACTTCCTGCTTTCCTATTACTCCTCAGCTGTCAAAATAAAAAGCTCTAAAAATATCTAAAAACAAAAAAAAGACACATTGTTAACACCCATAATCACTCATCAAGGTGGAAATGTTTGGGAACAAAGAGGGGGAACCTCAATTTATAAAGGTGTAGACACACAAATCCACCAAACCACCAGCTGCAGAGAGGAGGGGATATGCACTTGCAATCCAGACCAATCACAGCAGTAATGCAGTAATATTAGAAGCAATTCTACCAGTACAACTACAAGGTGCAGATACAATAAGAATTGTGATTTTGATGTGACACATTTGCTCTCGGCGAGAAGAGACATGATTTACTGGACTTTCATTCCACACAATACACACTTGTTGAGACCAATGCTGCAATGCAGAATACAAATGCGCTTTTCGTTTCCAATTGATTGAAGAAAACTGGAGTTAGTTACTAATTCAGTGTACCGAACAGCCTTTGAGAGAACTGTCTGCAGCACCGAGATAGACACAACAACTAATGAGGAGGCCCGTCAGTTGGGCCGTCACTTTTTTAGCCCGTGTGTTTGTTTGAACTGAGCATGTAACATTTCAGGGAGGATTTACCGCCACTTATCAATTATGCACAGTGGTCATAAATACAAATGCTCCAGCTATAATTACTACGGCTGATTTGGGTGTAACTTTGTGCACTTTAAATCAAAACTCATTACTCAGTATGAAAGTAAATGTGTCTCTCATCTCTGAACATCCAGCCCAGTGTACAGAGCTATTGTTCACTCGCGCTTGTTCACTTATCGCTTGATCAGTCTTCCACTAATTGCTTGTTCTTTGCACTATCACATCTGGCAGCCTAATTACTTGTATTGCTTTTGTGAGTTATTTTTCTTCCGGAGAAGCACCGGTGATAAATCTACCTCCGAACAGTGTGGTTTTATGTGACTAATTGTGGCGGCCTTGAGGCATCAGTGCAGCAAATGTCATTTGTTAATAAGTAAGGATGCAAGAACTTCATAAATGAAAAGTTTTGAAGCATTTCAAAGGCTTCCATTTAGTTGCAGAGAGCATGAGGGGCAGGGAGAATGGTCGCAGTATCGATTACTGCTTTAATTCTAAATGGAGAGTGACAGTTCAGGCAGCCACTGGATCCTCCAATGGCTGAGTCAGTGCCTTGTCGCTGTCACAGCTGTGCTTGCCAGTGGCAGGTTTGTTCCCCTATCAGTGGATAAGGATATCCATCTTCGCACCTCAGGGTCCTCAGTAGGCAGCAGCTCTCCCAAACGGCCAGCTTTGCTGAATCTTAGCAGGGCATTTAAGGTAACCAGCCTCTCTCTCTCTCTGGATGCATTATTTAGCAATACTTCAGGGAGTTTTTTGGTGCTGAAGCAGGAAACTCGGGGGCAAAGCTTTGAACTTTATCATACCTCTTTTTTGTGCGTGTGATAAGTTATGAATTAGCATGTCCAGAATCATGTCCTACTGATATGCGGTGTGTTCAACATGTTAACGTTTCAGGAAGAAAGAGACAGGTGTGCTGTGACGGAGCTGCCAGAGTCAGGGATCACAGATTTAATGCTTAACTTGTTTTTCTCGAGCAGTCACTGATTGCCTGGACTGATGTGCTAAAACAGACCTGAGATCATCATCATCAAGAGAAAGGATTTTCAATGAGGACTGTTAAAATATATCATTAATGGATTTTACCAACAGTTAATTAGGGAGACAACTTAAATCATTTTTCCTGACTCTTTCATTCATTATTGCTAAGTCACACTTCTTGGCTGACATCCCCGCTTCCTTTATTATCCTGTCAAAATCCAAGAGACAACTCCTTTCTGTTATCTTTGTCTAATCAGGTAAGGCTAGCATTAGCAGTTTTATCACATACCTAAATGGGAGACAATCACTTATCACTGACCTTTTTTATCAATCAAATTAAGTGCACACATAGCTTGATGCCTCCATCTTGAGAACAGGTACTGACCTATCAACGGTGCATTATGTTCTTAATTTAATCTCTTCAGAGAAATCCAAGTTTAAAAGACTGCACCAAAAGAGAAAAAAAGATGCAAGGTCGAAAACACACCATAAACCCTTATAGTTATCAACTTAGGAAGCCCACTCACTGTTTCTATTTCGTTTTACTTACAGTTGCCAGCTATGGTAAACTTCAGTCAAAAGTCGTGATCCTAAGAGGTTCACAAAACCTGCTATACATTTCTCAAAGTTGAGAACCATCCATCCATCCATCCATTTTTCTGCAGGGCGCTTCAGGCGTCCTTCTCCCCAGAAACGTATTCCAGCTCCTCCTGAGGCATTCCCCGGCTACATGGGTGATCTCGTCTCTTCAGCGGGATCCAAAGGAAGGCGCCCAGAGGGAATTTTAATCAGATGCCCAAACCACCTGAGCTGGCTCCTTTCGACGTGAAGGAGAAGCAACCTGAATTGCGATTCACAAAGACCCCTATGAGATGGAACATGAGGAGCTGCCAGGACTAGGGAATCTGGGGGCTTCTTCTGCAGCCACACTGGGGAGGGAGCTCATTGGCAAGCGTCTGGTGGTCTGGCCTTAGTCCACGGGGCCTGGCTGAGCACAAACAGGGACATGTAACATCAGCTCATGATGCGATTTGCAAAGTTGAGAACGCATATCAATATTTTGGCCTGACAAGACCACACCTGCCTCAGATCAACACTGCAGCAAACTGTGGCACAGAGTTAGCTACAGTGTTAGAGCAAGCTTAAAGTGGTTGGTTTAGCTTAATACTCAATCTATTAGTTTACTGTGTGTAATAGCTTTCTATTTAAAAGCTTTGATGGTAACTTATCAGTAGGATAAAGCAGGCTATCAATATTAGCTGATCATGATCATGCTCATAAATAAACTAGCTGCTTTTGGTTGGTCTAGAAGTTTGAATTGAAATAAATTGCTCTATGTAATGTACTTTTATTATAATTATAATACAGAATAATGAGTTTGATACACAATAGGCCCATGACATGGAAAATGGATTGTGTGTGTTAGTGTAACTAGTGTTTTGGATGTTGTAGCAATATTGATCTGATATTTGTATTGATCCCACACAGAGGAAATTTGCTTCTTACAGACACTCGAAAACACAAGATAGAAAAGAAAAATCCTCACAAATAAAAATAACGAAAAGGAAAATTAAAGTTATACTAGAAATATAAAAATACCAACAACAATCTGACCAATGACCATGACTATGAGCAGCTGAACCCAGAACTGAGCTGTGAGAGAACCGATCTAATTAGTGGTATTACATAAATAGCAGAGGCAGCATTGACTCACCCTATACATTGAATATCGCACTGAATAGGGCTTCAGTGTTTTTCATTAATAAAGAAAGTTGTTGTGAGACATAAATTGAATCCTCTCTTCAATGGATAGATCAAGTAAATCAACATCTCTACTGGTGACAGCGAAGGTGCTGAGATCTCTGACTGCATCACCCAAAGGGAGGACAGGAGTGTGTATGTGTCCGCATAGAGGACCAGTGTAACAGCACGAGAGAGTGAGAGAGAGAGATGTTGACTGTCTCAACGGGACTTAATTTCACCGGCAGAGTAATCACGAGGATGAAACCTCAGGTCATTTTAAGGCAGCAGTATCACAGAATTGCCTCAGACATTATGCATGGATGAAGAGATCCAAAATTCACCTGCTTTCATGCTGCATTCTAAGAACAGCTCGACAGGCAGTGCCATCAAACAAACTTGAGGCAGCAATCTATCAAAATGTACTGAGTTAAAAATACATTTGTAAATTCATACACGATGATCTACAGTCATATTTGCAGCAGCTGCAATACTGCAAATACAAATCAACGGCAAATTAACCATTCAGATTATTAGCGCAAGCATTACCTCTTTTTTCTGATATTATTTTTAATTGTGCAGCTGAGTGTTGGCTGGTGTGAGGGACCGAGTCAGCCGGCAATGAGCACAACAGGTAGTATTTTTTAAAAAAAGGGTTTTTATTTACCCAAAGTATGAAAGAAAACAAAATTTCTAAACAAAAGCAATAAAGAACAGGGCCCATAAAAGAGGTCAAATTAACAAAACTGTATAAACGCCAACTGAACAAACTAACAGAAGACAAAACAAACAGACCTGATGACTAAACACAAGAGGGAAACTTATATACTGGGTGATCAGCCCATACCAACACAAGAGGGGTAAACAAACACAAAAGACAACAGCTAATTATCAAAGCAAATCAGGAAAATTAACTCCTTGAAATAAACATAATCCATACTTAACAAAACCAAGTTAAATTACTAACTGTCTCAAAAAGAAATAAACAGTAAAGCACTAAATTCCCCCCCACATGATGTGCCGGCCCAATCAGCATCCTCTGCTACAAAATGGCTGAGCTTGTGGGGTGGATCCTTTTGCCCAGCATTCCCAGCTCCCAGCAGCACCGGTAAATCAAAGAAAACAGATTAGAAATTATTTTAAATGAAGACTGTACAAAAGCTAACTAAATGTGCACGCTTCAAATAGAAAACCAATGTACTGTCATTTAATAAAGTGTGTTATCTGAAACCGAAAGTGTGATTTATTGCCACTAAATGTTAAAACCAATTTAGACTAATAACTAAATGTATAACCAAAATTTAACTATAGAAACAAATGTGTGAGTGCAGAAGGTTACCGACTTTTTGGCTGTGTGGCGACAGCTGTGGCCATCACAGCTGGGCTGTATTGTTTTTCTGCCAACATGCCTGTCTTCAAGAGTTGGATCACCCTCATTTTTCTTTGACAGTTTAGAAAGACTATCTGCCTTCAGGATGTTGCTTAGACCTCCGATTTAAGGTCATAATTCTTAACGAACGTCTATTGATTGTTTACTACAAATGTGTGTTTTGTGTCTGAATATTATGAATATTATAAGATTACGCCTACTACATAGATCGCAGGAATGTTGCCTCATTGTGGTAGTACAATATCAAAGCATTGCTGTCCTCATAAAACACTTATATGTATCTATAAACCATATAGATGCAGTTTATTTTAGTTCTCCGCTCCAGGCAAAGTAAGACGGGCCCCCAAAGAAAATCTTGCCGAGGGTCCTCTGTTGTCTCTGTTGCTTCTGCGGTCCTTCATGCTGTCTGTTGTATTATAGCAGTTCAGATATTTATTAACCATCACAAACAGCAGATGTCAATCTGCACAAAACAATGCATTCCACCTCTACTGCAAAAAGGAAGTTAATAGACTAAATAATGCAGTTGGCCTTGTTCACAATCGGTGAATTGTCAGTAGTTCAGCAGTACTCGCAGCAGTACTTAAACCATTCTGTGTGAAACACGTTATTGGCACAAGACTGCATTCTATGGAAATCCATAGAGATGTACAGTATGTATATACTGTATATGTATAAATCCCACAGCCACAGGTGCGTGCTCTGTTTAATGTTTTATCACGGGCCTGTTGTCAGCTCATGAAAAATAGTATGTGCCTGTTCAGGGAATTCACAATATTGTGGCAATGCATTCTTAGCAGTGGAGGGATGCCAAGAAGGTCGCATTAGAAACAGTAGAAAACAGTAAGATTAGCCATGTAGATGAAAGTTTTGTATTTTTGTCATTTTTATTTTATGAAGTTATTTTTCTTATTTATCTTTTAATTTGAATTCTGAGCCGAGATGTTCTTGAAATAGTTTGACTCAGGAAAGAGAAAAAGTCTGCTAAACATGGTGAGTGAGTTTGTGAGTGAGATACGAGCCAGTTTGCATTTGCTGCACATAAAATAAAATAAAGACAGAAGCCATCCTTCTGTCTGCAACTTTTGGTGGTTGGATAAACAAGAGCTGCATTTCTAAAAGACAAAGTCTGGTGGCACAGATTCCTTCTGCTTACTGTAAGAAAATACTTCATGTTTACATGGAGGCAACTTAAACTCTTTTCTGAAGAAAGACAAAACAGCAACAAAATGTTATTTTATGAGTGGGTAGTGTCAGAACTACAGACATTTTGGCCTAGATGTGAAGTTATTTAGCAAATAGGCTTAATCGACTCTTTACTTTGACACACTCACACAGACAGAGTGTGTCTGTAGCTTTAAGCGGATTATTCATCATAATTAAGTGAGTATGTTTTCATTTTGTTCCACTGAAAGAAAAATGTCGTGATGCAGTACAAAATTAATTTGGACAAAACAAATGACCAAAAGATGAAAGTGTTCAGTGTAAAGGTAACCATTCAAGATGATTTTGTAAAACCTTTGAATTTGTCCAAATTCACATTCAGTATTTAACTTCTTTGAAGTTTGGGGACTTTGAAGAGACAAAGTTTAAAAGGCAATTTATTTCTCATGGTCAGGCTGTGTATTATGTCGGCTGGAGCACAGCGCCCCTCTTTGGACTCTTACAGTTCTGCAGATCTACGTAGTTGGATAACACTGCAGCTCTCCAAACGTAAAGCCAAAATTTCTTTATCGCCCCCCTGGTGGCTGGATGCAGAGTATGCCATGTTACCAGATGGGACATGGACGAAAGTAATATTAATGAAATTTTTCCCAAATATGCTTTGTGTTATTTTAGGTAGTTCTTATTACGCTGATGTGTACATTTTTCAGAGAAGTTCAGAAGTTATTTGATACTATAAAGAGCCAGTAAGTTAACATGATGCTGCGTTTTTGCACGTTCCCATTAACTTGCTTAGTCACCTCTAATTTAAGTCACTTCATTCATTTGTTGTTTTCAAATGTATTCAGATGAGTGTTTAGACCATACTAAGCTAAGTTGTGATATTATTAATTTCTATATTGCTACAGTAGCATAGCATGATCTTGACATAATCTGAGTGATTTGTTAATAATTCATTATAGGATTGTCTTGCCTTTGAGTTAATTGTAGATAGAAAGAGAAGTTCAACTGCAAGTATCTCCGTACTGGCTGTAAGAGTTCATTTGTGTTGCTGTGCCTTGATAAATGATTTGCATTCTTTGTAGGACAACAACAGAAATCTTGTATTTATTTATTTATTTATTTAGTGTTTTTATTTCTTGTTTTCTCTGTAGAAACACACATACTTGTACATTTGTAATGGAAAAAGAAGTTGGTTGTACTTTGCATCCGTTCATTAAGCTGCTCCCAGTGGTGGACACTGTCTCATCGTGTTCTTTCCAGACATGCCGGAGCCTAGTGGCTGCCAGTTAGTATCTGGGACAATTCATAATGTAGAAGTCACACTTCACAACAACAAGAGATGGTCAGATGCAAATATTCTAACTTTTAGTCTTCCCAGAAGGCTGGAGCCTACCGTTTCCTATAATGCATTACAACTTCCTGACTTTTAAAAATACCACAATGCTTTAAATTCTTACTCCACATTATCGAAAAAAAGATTTCTTAAGAAGGCAAACACCTGATAAACAATAGATCCTGAAATATAAACCTTTTCTGTTATGATTTTATCGGTGGAAACATTTTATTTACTATCTACTAATTTAAATCTATTGAACTTTTAGAATCTTAACTTTTTCACAGGGCATATTTGTTTTTTGTTTTTTGGATAACTTTGCAGTTGTCTTCACTTCTACAGATTGTTTTATCCTCTTTTAGCTCATTGTTATGGTTTTACTACCTGCTAACTCTTACCAACCCAATTTCCAGCTACAGAAGGCAGCTATTCCAGCAAAAGTAAAATCTGACAAACGTCCTGTACATTACCTGCATCAAACTGCAGACAGACATAGTTGGTAACTGCCTGGTGAACAAAGTGGGGCAATTAGCAGTGTGGCCAAACAAATCCATTAATGCATCTTTAGGTTTAAGAGGTCTTGTTACCAAATTGTGCCATTTAATTCAGATTGTTATGAAATGTATTATAGTTTACTCTTATACTTAGCACTCAGGATAATGGTTGATGCATTGATGGGGAGAACATGAATTATTAATTTAAAGAAAAAGTGCAACATGAATGGGAATAATCCAAGTCCTGTGTCTGATCTTCTTAGAAAGCCAGGAGTCTATACTTACTGAGACTGTGACTTTTCTATCTCCTTTGAATCTTTTAAAAGTGATGCTTTTAATTGCACAAGCATGGGAATCGTCACCACTTCCGTGCCTTTTCATTTTCAATTCTCTCTTTCCTCCTTAAGAGATAGAAGGGGCAAACTGCTTTATTTCAGTGCCTCTGAATAATTGATGTGTAATGCTGTTGTGAAGTGGAAAGCACCTCATAGTGGCTGCTCGAGCGAGCAAGTGAGACACACTGCACCTTTTCAAAAATCCTTCTTCTGTCTCGAGAAGAGCAAAAAAGACAGAGAGACGGGGGAGAGGAAGGGGCAGACAAAAGAGACACCCTACGGCCAGCGATATCATTGACATGGCTGGCAGTATCCTCCTGCAGGTTAGGCAGGAGTTTATGACTGAGGGAGCACACAAAGACAAGCACAGAGGTGGTTCTAGGGTCAGTGGAGATCTGGGGCTTAGCCCTTAAATCATGCATTGACATCCAACTATATATAAGCTGCATATGAATAAATGATGATTATTAATAACATTATATTATTACTTCAACCTCTATTAACTGTGCTTCCTGTAATATACAATCCAATACAATCTAATAAAATGACTCTGCCATAAAATCTACTTTTATGATGACCATGATGTTCAGTTTTTGTTGACACTTGTCACTGAGCTTATAGATAGTAGGGATAGGTATACTCTAGCTTTAAGGTATCAAAAACAGAATGTTTGTGCAACCGAGGTAACTCAAGAGGAAAGACTCAAATGCAGACGCTACAAGTGGTGGTGAGGCAGGCGAGGCTCAAAAAGTCCAGACAAAAAGGCAAGGTTAGGAAAGCAAAGGTCCTAAAATACAAAAGCAAAACACCAGGATGAATGTGACACAGTGTACAATGACGAACTGACACTGACACCAAAGAACACACAGACTAATCAGGAAACTAATCAGGGTGGAACAGGCAAACAAGACCAGCAGGAAGCACAAGAAAAGCAGGAAGTAAAGTTACAGACATGAGGAAAGGGGTGAATTACAAAATAAAACCAGTAACACTACATTTAGCTGACGCGACTTACAGGGAGCAATTTGGGGTTCAGTATCTTGCCCAAGGACACTTTGACATGCAGACCGGAAGAGCTGGGGATCGAACCATTATCTAAATAGTGGACAACCCTCTACCTCCTGAGCCACAGCCATCCATAAATTCAAGGGGTGATAAAAAATAAATGCATGAAATACTGAAAGATTATTTTAGTAAAAACTGGGAATACATGTAACATGATAAATGATTGTACCAAGCATGGAGGAACCTTCAGGATGGACACCGTGTTAACAAGGCCACTTCCTTTTTGATTCCAGATATTGAATGAAGCTCTCTATTGTAATAACAATAATATACTGGTATGATCATCTTTAAATGTATGATCATCTTTAAGTGGTTTGTGGTGGACTGTATTATGTTGAAATATGCTCCTAATTAGTTTAACACCACTGTGAACTACAGCCTCAACAATTAACATACAGTTAAAATAATAACTTCATAACAGTGTTTATGAAAATTGTTAATTATCTTTGTAAAAGTTGAATTTATAGCTAAGCTGTTGTCATAGATTGCATTAGAATTTAAAGGTGTGCCAAACTGAGTGGATATGAAAAAATTAAACTAAGTTCTGCAAGGCCACTTCAACAACTAGTATCAGTATTATGAGGGATGGGGCAGCATCTTTTGTGCCTTTATTATATGACATGAAAGGGACATGAAAGCTTCCCACTGGGAATTGGCTTAATCAGCATAAAACTAGCCCTAGTCTATGAACTACAACTTCTTTCTTTCCAGAGTTCCTCTGAATATGTTCATTTATCAGAGCCCCCCCTCCCCCAGATGTTCCTGATGTGAGTAGGTCTTGTTTAAATGCTGAGAGCTGTTTCAACTGGTTGGAGGTTTTGAGACTTAAGAGGGAGATTAAAGCAGCAATCATGGCTGGGCTGGAGGAAGCGGCTGGAGCCAGGGAGCAGGGATTTCCATTTTTCGATTTCTCATCATCCAATATTTTTCACAGGCCAATTCATCTAAAAGCCCCCGCCCCCTTCAAGAAAGGGAGGACAGCATTCGCTTCATGGCAGTTCTGAAAACAAGCGTGTGTGTGTGTGTGTCTGTTCACAGAAGCATTGAATGACAATAGATAATGTGTGCACGCTGTATATTCATGTGAATGTGTACAAATTGTGTATCCTTAAAAGAAGTAGAAGGATGTGCAGGTTCAGGAAAGGAATCTTGGAGAAGACAAAGTGACAAACAAAAAGCTTCACTGAAATCTGCTCCTGCTATTCATACTCTAGTATAAATATTAATGCAACTGTGCTGCCAACAAGCTTTTAAAGACCTGTACACTGAAACGTGGCTGGGACACCACTGACATATTTTCTAGTCTACTCTCAATGCTTTTAAGTGATTTGGACAGATGCTGACAGAAACTATCACAATCATGAACTTTGAACAACAGGAATCTGTGCCCCTGTCCTCAGTCAACTGTCTTTAGTTAGTGATATGGTAACAATAAATGACAGTACAGCATGAGCAGATTAGTGTGAGATTAAAGTGCTCCCACTCACCGCTCTCCCCTTCATTCAAGTCCAAGTTTAAATTTAGCTGGTGTTGAGCTTTTTAGAACAGCATGAGAGATTCTTGGATATTGGTACATTTGTATATTGCTGTTGGTAGTGCTAGTTCATATCACATATGATTCAACAACATAGGTTAGCTCTTCCAATCAGAAAAACTTTAGGCAGGGTTAAAATCACGGTACCATAATAGAGGCAAGACACATTATTGTTGAAATGGTGTTAATGGGGTTAAACCCCAACAAGCTGTGCTTGAAGGCATTCGTATTCATATTGTACTTAATGATGTTCATGTTGGATATACATGTGAAAAGTGACTGTGAGTAGTTATGTGAATAATGAAAAAAGGACAAGGAGGTAAACGCAGCACAATTTCATGCAGAATTAGGGTGATGCTTCCAGTAAAGAGTGACTGAATTTCAGGAACGTTCTTTGCACTGCTGATGAAGAACTTTGAATCCTGCTTGAGCCCCCCCATGTCCAATGTCTGAAGGGTGTTGGTTTCGCCATGTTCAACCGCCCAACAAGCACATTGGTTGAAGCATACTAATGCCTCGAGGTAAGATAGTTGGTGTATAGCACTGTATCTTTTGTGTAAATATATGCATGGCATTTGGCAAAAGAGGAGGCTAGTCACACCATTTAAATACTTTCAGAACAATGATTATAGATAGCGGGCAGCACGGAAGTGCAGTGGTTAGCCTCACAAGCAAGAAGGTTCCTCAGATTTTGGCTGGGGCCTTTCTGTGTGGAGTTTGCATGTTCTCCCCGTGTCTGCGTGGGTACTCCGGCTTCCCCACACAGTCCAAAAACATGCACTCAATAGGTTTATGAGTGACTCTAAATTGTCTATACAGTAGGTGTGAATGGTTGTTTGTCTCTATGTGCCCTGTGATGAGCTGGCGACTTGTCCAGGGTGTACCCCGCCTCTTGCCCAAAGTCAGCTGGGATAGGCTCCAGCCCGACTGTGAACAAGATAATGGATGGAGTATATATAGCCTGGTGGTGTTGGACCCTACAGGTTGACCATACATTTCAGTGGTTTTGAGAAACCAGAGAAATGTAGGTAGACAAATGCAACCAATGAAACCCACATTTCATTCTAAGGTATCACAAGCCGAAAAGGCTGGGGACCACTGACATCTACAAGAACTGTTTTAACCTTGATACCCTTTGACCTGCAAATGACAACCCACAGCCAATCCTGGATGTCTCAGGTAGCTGAACACAAAGAACTTATGGCAGATCTGAGGTAAATAAGTCATCAAACAGCATTCTCTACAGCACTCCAGATGATAAGAAGACTTTTCAGATAAACAACGTCTTCATTTCGTACTTGACAGTTGGAAAAACATCTTCAGCAATATCATGTGCATACTTGTTCCTCCTAGATGAAAACACTAAAAAAATCTCTGACAGTTTACACTGGAAAGGAGATAATTTACCATCACAGTTTGATCAAAGACAATTTGCTGTTTTATTCAGTGAAATATCCGCAACCAAAGCTGTCACGGTGTACTCTAGTACTTGTTTTCTCTGGCAGAGATATTCACAATAGATTCCTGTGGAAAAAATGTTTAGACACTGATTACCAGTCACTGCTGACACAAGCGAGGGAGGAGTAAGTGAACAATAGCAGTATTGTCACTTCTTCTTCCCTGATATTGTACCCCTGTTTAAAATTTAAGCATCTGTCCTAAGGTCAGAAAATCTGTGTAATCATAGATGTTTTAAAGATGATAATCAATGTCAATCTATTGTTTTCAAACTGCTGGCACCATTCTATTTGTAACCCCTCCACAGACTATCAAACACTCCAAAACTATGTTTGATTGTGGTGTTCATGGATTCAGAATGTGAAACTCCAATGACAGGGTTGTGTCTTAATTACTACTCTTAATAAACTTCTACTGCATATAATACACTGTGTACACTATGTACTTCCTGGCATATTGTACTAATTTCAGTGCAGTACTGTTATCATTACTGTCTCATTTCGAGCACGGCAGTTGTGCACTTGACAATAGCAGTATTTTTTGCACATATTCTTCTTCTTCATTGAATTGCCAACATTTGACTGCCAAAATATAAATATAATACGTGTATAACTTACGTGTGTATACTGCAGTATATTCACCACAGCACCAGCAGCTTACCACCATTTTCAGTGCCAATGGTGCCTCCCCTTACGACCACTGAGGGCAAGAACTGTCCAGCGTTCCACACTCGGCTCTTTGACCATTATGACTGCACCATCCGGGTACTCTCACAGTATGCTGCACTGTGGCAGTAGACAAGCAGCACACATAGTTTGTCATTGCCACTTCTGCCTTCTCTTCCACAGGCAGCTTGTGCAATTAACCATTTTGAGTTTGTACCTCTTTTCTGCCTTTAATCTGATTTTCTCTGGGCGCTTTATTGTGGCACTGTTCTTTATATATCCAACATTCATCTACGGATACTATACTAGGTCATATCATTGTTGGAACTATTCCTTTAGGCCAAAAATATGCTAGATCAGTGTATGACTTTTTGGAGATGTAAATTTATTCTGATTTGGAGCAGTGTATTAACCAGTTTGCACAACTTTCCTTTCAATTTCCCCTTGCATTACTGATTTTAATATGGTCTTTGATAACAAAGCTCTGCGAGAGTGCACAGCAGGGATTTCATTGTGGTGGAAAAGTGATGGATTCATTTTCACAGGCAGTTGAAGGATCAGTCTTAATTATCTCAGGTTCTGGACTTTGATCTGATTCCTGCCCACGTCTCCTGGTGCCTCAGGTGTCTCACATCATATTGAATGTATTTGAAGTGTGTGAGTGTGTGCTGCGATAGTAAAATAAGGGAAAAACGTTTTTCTTTTGTTTTTCCTTTTTTTTTGTTGGTCCTCAGTGTGTCCATGTGAATTCAAGGTTATTTAAGGGTTAGCAGTAAGGTCTAGCCATGTAACATTTGGGGTCTGGGTTTAGAGTTAGATTAGCATTGATTTGAGGATTTGGGTTTAGGGAAAATATGAAAGCAACTGATATTTAGCAAGACCTTATCAGCCTCAGGGCATCAGTCTTGTATTAATGATTTCTAATTCAACTATGCAAGGGCTAAATAGTTGTGTTTGATGAACAGATTGTCAGACTGGAATTGTAATTGCATGCAAATTTAAGCAACATTGTGTCATTTTTCTACCTTGAAATAAAATTACTATAATTTTGATGCTGCATTGACCTGTAATCAGGTGAATGGTCTTGGCACTATGGCACACAACACCGACTATTTCACTAATTGTGGTGAAACTGGATCATATTATATGGAGAAAATGCTTTCTGGCTTTCCCTCTGATGTCTTCTGCCTCCACACTCAGCGATTCACAGGATTTCTTGATGGACTGTATAGCCAGTACCTGATCCCTGCTGAAACTCTTGTTGGCATGTTTTGTCCCGCTGTGCCTGTTGTTAACACTCTAAGAGTGAAATGATTGGGGGTTAGTTTCTTCATACTTGTGTCAAATACTGGTCAGACATTGCTCCTTTTGATATTCTGAAGAAGTGGGCCCAACTAGCCATGGCACCTTTGCCCCGTGAAGTAAGAGAGCGGTATTGCAACTATGACCAAATCTTAGTTTGTCTTTCAACTGAAGCTTGGGCCCTCCTTTTGGCTCCCTCCAATCATGTTTAAACAATGTCTACGACTTTATAATGAAGCATGATGAAGCCTAAGTAATGAGGTGGCAGTGAAAGGCCCTTGTATAGCTTTTCCCAAGCCCTTTAACACAGGGCCCTGACCTTTTTAAATAGCAGAATTAATTGGGCCGGGCTAACCTTTTAGAGGCTAGCTGTGTAATAAGACCAGTGTTCCCGGGTTGCCTCATTATACCACACTAGCTTTGGAGTGTGAGTGCTCCTTTCCCCCTATAGTTTGGGGACACACAGCAGCCAGTCAGCAGCTCAGATGGGGAATAAATTTCAGGTCAGTCCAATTGAGCCCAATGCTCTCAGCCTGGTCTTTTAGACTCTACAGTCGCATCTAAATTGTTTTCATGAGATGCAGCGGTACATTGACAGAGTTGTCCTTTCTAGAAGACACATATTGAAAAGTATCCTATTGAACCCAATTATCATGGTTCTGGAAAGCTTCAAATGTGGTACCGTACACAAAGCTCCAAACACCCACAATTAAAGCAATTTTTAAAATTGCTTTTAATGTTTAATGTCTAATGTGTTTTTAGTGTACTGTCTTATATTGTTTTTTATGATTGAATGTTCTTCTCTGTAAAGTGTCTTTGAGTACCCTGAAAAGCGCTTTCAAATAAAATGTATTATTATTATTATTATTATTATTAAAGAGATACTGCACATCTAACTGTGTTTCATTATGGTGTAAACACCATAATATGACCTATGCTGGTATTATATTCTTACCCAATGTATAAAAATTGGTACTTCATGAGTTGAAATGTTTTAATTCATTTTAAACCTTGCAAGGCTAATGCTGCAATGGAGTCAACCATTTGGGACCAATTTATATCATGACATTTATTAAAATAAGAACGTTAATGCCCCACTGCCCCTAGCCCTCACCCTTGAGTAGACAATTACAAATACTGTATATGTTGCTTGAAATGTATCATCATGCGGAACTTTACGCTATTTTTAGCTATTTGTATTTTTTTTGTTTTGGTGAATGGTTCGGACGTGTTTTTGACAGCTGTAGATGCACCACCAGACTGCATTCTTTCCCTTGTCGATGATCCCATGATAAAAAATGGGATGCGTACTGACATTCCAGCACAGACATAAACACACCAGAGAGCTTCTCAGTCTCTCTGAGCCGCTAGCTCAGCTATAGGTACCACACAGAAACTTTTACAAAGGGCCACGAATGTGCTGACTGTCAAAACTCCAGAGACTCTGACAGCTGCTGCTCATGGCTGGTTATCTGTTCCTGCTACACAGAGGGGTGGTCAGTCTGTCACGCTGTCACTTACTCTGGTCGGTGTATCTCTACCTCCTGCGTCACACACTACGAAGTCACAAGGCTACACCCCCTGCAGTTATTGCCCTGTGCAGTCTTCTGCTGCATCTTTTAAATATGCTGGTAGGGCATTAGGGAGCAGAATTTGGGTGTGTAGTTACACTTTAAGTAATTTACCAACTGTTATTTTTTTCTTTCTTTCAGACAATGAGAAAAAAGTAAAAGAGTACAGACATTGCAAACAAAATGTTTGAAAGAACAACTTAGACAGAACATTACAAGCTCTGAAGCAGCATAGAGGAACACTTCAAATGGGTACTATCCCAAATCATCCAATAGAAATATTTTTGTTTCTGCATGTTGAACTGTTTCAAATGACTGTTTGAATGAATATGTTTTAACTTTAAATTTGTTCACAAAAGGGAGAGAATCAGAAGCAACAAGAGAGTTGAACTTTATGTGGGAGTAGCGCTAGGATTTCAGTTTTACACTACTTAATTTGAAATTATCTCTATTGCCAAAATTCTTCTTCTTCTTCTTCTTCTTCTTCTTCTTTTTCTTCTTCTTCTTCTTCTTCTTCTTCTTCTTCTTCTTATTATTATTATTATTATTATTATTATTATTATTATTATTATTATTATTATTATTAATCATTATTAATTTATTTTTCACTTTTTTGTTCAGTGAAAATGGAAACTAATATGTGTTGAGGGTTTTATTTTTCATTTACTGTTTATTTACTCTTGTGAACATTATGATGGTTAAATATTATTTTATTCTAAACTATGGCAGCTGACCAGGATGGGTATCTGATGTATTCTTTGGTGATAAATTAACAATTTCACAGAACTAAAGTTTTGAATTTATTTAACTGCATTATGTGGAAATTGTTGACATAATCAGGTTTAGTAAGTACACTTAAACTTACTACCATGACAACAATGAAAACCAGTTAAGTAACACTTATTTAAGTAAGTTAAGTTGGCACTACAAGGGGGAGTTTAATTGGTCTCAATAAATACAGCTGATTAATCAAGATCCAACGGTTAGTAATAATATTTACATAAGTAAGTTAAATAAGTATAATGATATATCTTTATGTTGTTATTAATCAAAAAACAGTATTTTGTTAATTTATTTTTGTCCGTTTAGTTAAATACAAGAATGCACAGTATGGAAATAGTTCATATTGGAATATCTTGGGTATACTTATCAGGGTCAGTGCACTGGCTGGAGCCAATCCCAGCTTGAGAGGCTGCGTTCTTCCAGTGATTCATATCCAAACAGGACTTGGATGAGATGAACATTGAATCATCCTAATTACACGTAATTGCACAAATTTTACCCGATGAGCCGTTTAAATCAAGCACAAACTACCTCTGTTGGATCGGGCTCATGTGTTAGGGGAGACACCCTGGACAGGTCGCCAGTTCATCATATAGGGCTGACACATCGAGACAAACAAAAGACAAACTGGCTAAGCTGTTATGGCAGAAACAATTCAATGATTGATGATTGGGAAAGAAACCAAACAGGTTTGTGGCTAAATGACAGTGCAGTGCAGGAAAAGGGGGGCATCCACCAGACAATACCTGAAACATTTAGAGAGTATGGCAACTTTTCTCAATTCCAACTGTGTGCCATTGTGCGTGCTAACAGTTCTATGGTATAAACACATCAATGTATAAAGTATGGATTTTCATTCTGAATCTTGCTATCTTTTTATGATGTGCATTTCTGTCATGATATAGGCACAGTACTGTAGGTGGTGATGTGAGAACAAATCTCAGTACACTTGATGCATGCAGCCACCTGCACACCAGCACACTTGAAAGTACATGCTGATTTGTTTCGGCTTAAATAGGGTCCTTTAACAGGGCTGTTGTGGTGAGGAGGAAAGAATAATGTCCAAGCTCTAGATTTACCATCTGATCTAGGTTTTAGCCCTTATCTATAGTCATGAAGTCTTGAAAGGTTGAGATCAAGGGTAAAAGTGACCAAAAAGATGTCTGGGCTCATTTATACGGAAAGGGTTTAGACACCCAGAAGGAGCTCAGCTCTTGCTGCTTCTCCACAATCAAAGTAAGGTGGTTCGGACATCTGATTAGGATATGTCTTGGCTTGATGCCTTTCTGTAGAGATACTCCAAGCACATCCAACTGGGAGTAGACCCTGGGGCAGACTCAGAGCAAGCTGGAGGGATTATATATCCCATCTAGTCAGGGAAATCCTTGGGATCCCCCAGGAGAAGCCAGAGGAAGTAGCTAGAGAGAAGGGCATCTGGGCTGTTTTGCATAGCCTGCTACCACCGTAACCGAGACCTGGATTAGCATAAATAAACGGATGGATGGATGGTGCCCTTAGACATAGACGAATTTATGTCAGTTAGGGACATTTCTACAATCAGATACTCTCCCCAGGTTTGATTGAAAGGTGGTTTTTAAAAGTTGGCACTCTCCTTCTCCACAGAAAAGAGCAGCTTGGGCCAGCCTGATTTCACATTTGGGGTACACTTTCACAAGTTTTGAAGAACCGAGGAGAAAATGTTGCTTTAACCTTTCACATCTGTGACCTTGAAGTGTATCAGACTGTTGCTAAACTGTAATGAAAACTTCCATAGCTTCCCAAATCTTGTGTGATTTTGGAATCGTCACTAAGTGGCTCAGGGCTTGAAATTAGCCAAGTTGATCACCAGCCAAAGTGACTATACCGGACTGAGCCATTGCATTCATTTCATCATTTTATTGCTAAAAATAAAACAATCAATCTAAAACACACTTATGTAATTGCACACTTATCCATATATTGCAATTCAAGATAAACAGGTATTAACATCTGAGAGATTTCCTATGTTTTACTGTTTGTTTATGAGTCTGAATATCTGAATATGTAACCATTCAGTTTTAACCTACATTCAGGTTGTTGGAGAAACCAGGTCAAACACAGAAACGTCTAGTCACAAAGCAGTTAGGTCAGCTCCTGTAAGATATAAAAACAGAGGTCTGTAATGATTGCATGACGTAATCTACTATTCTCTGAATCAGCCCACATTCACCAGAGCAGTGCATGTAGGTTATATTGTCTGCACTGATCAATTCCACTGAGAGCAGGCCGATCCAAACAAAAGGAATCTGCTTTGCCTAGCGTGCACGCATGTTGGGCCCGGACTGGAGCTTGTCCAGAGCTAGATACAACATCTATTTTTGTATTTTGCATGACATTTAGGCTAATGTTGGTCTAAGTGGTCTGTTTTTGACCCAGAAAAAGACAGTGTAGCTACAGTCAGGAGTGCTAAGTCGTCAATCTGTGGCCTCTCTTTTGTTTATAATGTACGTGTTTAGTTTGAATTTAAATACACAGATACATGTGCAAAAACATGCATGTTACAGAATGGTTCAATTATATTCTAGGTTCCTGAAAAGACTTTAAAATATATTTTAGTGCCTTGGGGCTGCAGTGACTCATAGTCTGGTTCAGTTCAGCAGGTGGGTGGTAACTTTCAGTTCTAGTGGCCATTTTATCCAAGTTTATTTCCAGCCCCGGTTACATTGCCTGATTCACTTAGAGAGGAGCTGAAATCACAGACAAGAAGTCGAGGGCTTGTGTTGAAAATATTCCTGCCAGTGAAGTCAGAGAAAGTCTCCCCGTACAAGGTGCAGAAATATTTGCTTTTCTGTGACATTTTGAAAGGGCAAAGCAACATTTTTTCCTCAGTTCTTGTTATTATACAACTTTTTTCCTTTAACAAAAAACTTAATTCCAGTGGCACAACAGGCCTGGAAGTTAATGTTACAATCTTCTTAAAGTAATCCGAGAAGGTTTCTATGGGAGAAAGAGAATCTGTCAGGCCTGAAGAAAAGTCTGTTTACTGTGCCAACTACAAAGTAAAAGAGTTTTTTTTTACTTATTGTCAGCTGTCACTGGGTCACTGTCTTCATGTCGACTTTCTCTAAATCTCTGCAATGTCATATTTTAACAGAAGTTGTTTACTATTGTTATATTTGTATTTTATTGAAAACAATGATAAAAGAACATATGTATCCATATGCAGATGATATATGAACATCAGTACAATCAAAAGAGACTGAGAAGCGGTGATAGTTTGATTTAAATGAACAGTTAATCAACCTTTAAACGACCAGTAAAACAGTTTCCTGTGTCATGGCCCAAAACTTGACCGTTTTTGGTTCAGTCTCTTTATTCTAATCAGTCCCAGACACAGAAGGCAGTTTTTTTCAGAACACATAAACTCTGATAAACCCACTATACACTTCCTGTCCCGCACCAAACATTAGACAAAGTACACCGAGCTCGTGAACACACAGAAGTTAGTGAAAATCAAAAGTTTAAAGCAGCATTTTATAACTTTTCTATCATTAAGTGACAGATGTTGATGCTACACTGACCTGCAATCAGGTGGAAGATGTCTGTCATTCCCACTCTGCACTCTGTACATCTGTTCTTGCACCATGTAACACACCACAAACTATTTCACAGATTTTTCTGAAACTCTGTGATTTACAGAATTTTCTGATGGACAGTAAAGTAAACTGCAGTGAACTGTAGCTGCTGTTAGCTAATGTTAGCTCAGTTTGTTAGCCAAGCTGCCTTTACTGTGAGCTCAGAGCACCGGGGGAGTATTAGTGTTTGTACCACCGGCGTTTTGGGCCACAGAGAAGAGGAGGCCATAGAGCTGGGGCTGGGGCTGGAGAACAAGAGGGCTATGTCACTGAGCTCAGCAGCTTCTATGGACATAATGGCAGAGGAAAAGAGTATAAAGAAGATTTTCGATGGAGGAAGGTAATTAGAGAAAAGGAGGAAGTCTGAAAGACAGACGTCGATCTGGGCTTCTTGCTGTTGGAGTAGTAAATAATATTGTTGTGTTGCTGACCTTGCTTGATGTTTGGCTTTTAACAAAGTTGCCAAGAAACAAATTTTTATATAACAAATACATATGTACAGCTGTCCATATTTATGACAGTGAAACCGGGGGCGTTAAATCACAAATGTCATCACAAAAGGTTTTTCTAGTATCCAGAATCAATGCCCTGTGTCCTCTGTGTAAATGAGCATTGGTGTGCTGACCATATCAGCTTCATAAGGTGATAAACTGCCAGTGTTGTGTTTACAGCTGCTGCTCTTTGCTCTTTGCTCTCTCTATTACCACTTTTACCGACATCATGAGTACCTGCTTCTATTAATGCCACTTCTCCCTCGTACAGTACAACCTGGTTTTGTCATCATTTGCTTGTCTAGAATATCAGACACCTCTAAAGGACAGTATCAAAAAAGATAAGGTTAGACAATATGTTTCATATTGAATGATTCTATCCTGATCCCAGAGCTTTGGGAGTTGTTCTTTCCAATTTGTATAGACACGGCAAAAAACCTGCTTGCTTTGAATTGTTGGAAACATCAATGTAAATTTGGAGTGTTGGAGCATTTCATCCAACTTATCTAGCTGTGAAAGAAAGTGACTTCAGAGACAGGAACTGAGAAAAATAATAAGATTCTTAATCAAATCATCAGTCAAATAATATACAGACCCTTCACTGGATCCAAACTGCTTTCACCTGCTTATGGATTATTGATGGTTGGGGAGGACTTTTTCTGAAGACGGATAGAATTATCACCATAGCTTTTAATATTTAAGTCATTTTAAAAGTGACTCTTTCTGGTCAAAACTCAAAAGCGTATGTGATGTGAATAATCACTGATAATGTTAGCAAGCCAAGTGTAACTTGGGAGTGTATACTGCACTTGCAAAGAAAAATTACCTTTTTAATATCATTTAACATTCATGGATAGAATTAAATTTGCCAGTAATCCTCATAATAGCATTACGGCATTGTGTGAACTGCATTGTTTTTCTGGGAAAGGACCGAAAGCTTGAGCATAGTGTACAGTAAACCAGCCCCAGCATTTTAGGACATGTTGTACTTCCGATGAATAGGTCCATCTCCATGCACTTTCATTTTTTTGACAGTTTCACTTGGGTGGCAAGTTCCTCGTCTCTGGAAGCTGCTAAAATGGCAGCCTGTGTTAAGAATGTGATGTTTAGTTCACAGGGTATTAACCAGGCTTATCCCTGCAGTGTCTGATGAGCTCCTTTCCTTACTAACCCGCACTGTGATTTTTTTTTTTTCGAGGGCAATTCCTGTTTTAAGAGGACCCGTGAAACAGCCAGCAGTAAGGGCATCAAACACAAACATGCATTTATCTAAATATAGGACTGGTTGCAACTGAAATAAGAACGCCCAGCTCTTAGACAGGTGCCTAATGTTCACTAGGTTCCTTTCAGCATGTGAATGAATTCTTCTTCTGCATGTGCTTATTACTTTATTAGATGATTCATGCATGATTCATCCTGGAACAGTAGTATTTAGGGTTTGAATTCAGCCGGACTGGGTAATTGCATAGTTAGATATTGTCTCTCCTAACAGAGAAAAATACTCACTTTTTGCATCCTCTTTAGGACCTAATGAATATTTGTCATTTGTAATTACATCATCAAGTGACACACTGACATTCTTGCCTTCATTAAATTCCATGCGCCACCCAAATATTTGAAACAATCCACCTTCAAATAGTATGCCAGCTTTTGTCAGTACAATTCAGCTTGAGGAAAAAAAAAAAGTACAATTCTACTTTATATGCTAAAGATTTAGTCTAGGTAAGAATGCCTTATCTATATGCAAATTATAAGTTATCAACTTCAATAACTGTTGAACGAGGTGTCTCCAAACATGGTATTGCCTTCATTTGTCAGGCTGCCAGGGTGGCCCAGTTTTTAATGCAAAGCGTTCAATCTTGAGGGAGATGGCGGCAAACACAGACAAATAGTACATGGAAAAAGGCGAGGATAGTTAAGAGCACAAAACGCCAGTGATGTTAATGAGTCTTGTTTGTGTTGCCTACTTCATCTTTATGGCAAATGATAAACCAACGAGCAAAAAGCAAATGAAAAACGCCTCTGTAATGCTAATTGAAACAATTTTCTTGCACAGCGTGGGGAATTGAGCAGTTTTAGAAAGAAGAAAAATGATGTCCTTGAGAGGATCCTGAGACGGAACACTGTCCAACAGTATCTGCATCTGCAAATAAAAGAAAAAAAGTGGCAGGCTGATTTTGAAATAATGGCTGACATTTTCTTTATATATTATTGGCCCACTTCATACAGTACAGAAGTTATTTCATATGGCCCCGGGGCAGCTCCTTTCATAAGACTTATTGCTGGCACAAAAAACGGCAATGGAATCACTGCGCTCGGAGTTAAAATATGGAAATCACACGATACTTAATTTCTGTTCAAAAGCATCATCAGGGCCGATGGTGGAGCTGGAGGGAGGGGGATGTCTGATTGGTGAATCACTGAATGTGGGAGGCAGGTTGGGAGGGGGCGTCAGAAAGACAAAATCAAAAGGTCATTGTAATAAATAAATGAGAATACTCTCTCCCTTCATCTACTCTGTTACCAGCATTAAATAAATATATCATTTAGCAAGGAACCTACGTCCAGCTGCAACACTGCCTTGATTACAAAAACAATAAGATTGTGGGAGTAATCTTTTCCTCCGAATGTTCTCACCTTGTATGCATGATTCAGCATTTATGCATTCTGTTCACATTTGTTGTTACTGTATGTTGTGTTTCCTGCATTTTATATTAATCTTTATGGTATTTCAGTATTGTACTTATTATCGTATGCATTGTAATTGTAGCATATTTCTTTGGATATCTGTGTTTCTCCTTTTGCATTTCCCCCCTTTGTTTTTGTTGTACATGTTTAAGTATTCATTGCTTTTGGGTACAGTATTTGGAGTGTATTTAGAACACATTACTTAAATGTTTGTCTTTTGACCCTTGTATGTGTTTTAGGATTTGTTGCATTTTTTATTTGGAGCACACTTCAAGAGATCAAAGCACACTTTGCCATAAAGGTTAAAGGCAGTGGTTTGCTTCTAAAGTTTTTACTGGAGGCATCTGTGAAAATATAAAAATAGTACTTGACAACAAATTCAGTGACAGTGATTATAAAACGGTGTGATTTTATGAACAAAGGTGAGGCCAAAGTATAAAATGAATGAATGAATGCAATGAATCTAGTAAACACACACATTAAAGTCAGTGTAAAGGCAATTCCATGTTTTCTTTCAAAACACAATAAATATGTTGGAAAATAACGTGAAAAGGCTTTGAATGATGTATTCCTGAAATGTGGAGTCAGAGATTCAAACAGTTTTTCTCCCGTTTTCAGGATTTTGTGGGCAGTCCTAAAACGAGATGTCACGCGGTGATCATTAACATAAAATTAGCATAACCCCTAGCGCAACGGTATAGAAGCCTTAACGGTATAGATTGTGGTTCTGGTGGCTCAAACATATAGGGCTGAACAATAGTAATAATACTGCTAGCTGTAGCATTCATATTGTGCTTGTTACAGTCCTAAAACAAGATCAAGTGATGTCACGTGGTGATCATTAACATAAGATTTGAATATTCCGAGAAGTGACCGTGGTCAAATTTAAAACACATTTTGTCTCTGAGTCTAGATTTCATATCTCTACATTCCACTTTTGGCAATAACTGCCACATAAATGCACTGACACACAGATACTATCACTTGGACTTGCATGTAACAGTACCAATAAACAAACACAGTTTCTAAAACAGTCCAAACATTTTAAATCTTTACACAGAGCCAGCCTGAAAAGATGTGTGCCCATCTCAAAGCTTATATTTTACCATTAGCATGTTAACTAACACAGTAAACAAGTGTGCCACCTGTTATTCTCTGCAGGCTGCACTTTTGTTAAACAAACTTCATTAGTTAATTTTACTCTCTCAAGGTTTCTTTCCCTCAGGCTGTGAAAATCACAGTCATCAAGCCACTCTTAACAAAACATCTAGACACTAGACAATTATAGGCCTGTATCAAACCTCCCATCATTGAGTAAATTGTTTTCCAGTGGCTACACAACTTCTTTGCACTAAACAACTGTGCCTATGTCTTCCAATCAAGATTTCAACCACACCACAGCACCGAGACTGGTCCTGTTAAGGTTTTTAATGACATCTAGTTAAACTTTTAAAATTTCATTCTTGGTATTATTGGATCTCGGTGCTGTATTTGGCTTAGTTGAGCAGTAGTAGACCAACTGAGAAACTGGGTGGGATGTTCTGGCAGAGTACTACACTGCTTTGAATTCTACTTACAGTAAAGGTCAGAAACTATAGTACCTTGTGTCAGTATCTGGTTACATATCTGTGAGTGGATGGAAGTGACCTGTGGAGTTCTCCAAGGCTCCATTCTCAATCCTCTTCATTTCAATGTCCCCATGTTCCCACTAGCTCAGATTATGGAAAACAACAAAATACCATAAATGCCATACCATAAATATTCTGATGCACAGATATACTATATCATCAGGGGACTGATACAAGCACTGCGTAGGTTAGCACTCAGCTTCAGTCAGTAATGTTGAAAAAACAAACTAAGTCTATAATCTGAACAATTTGTCAACAAGTAAGCTCTTGTGTCTAAGCAGGATTTTGAACAAACATGTCCATGCTTTTACTATATCTTCAGTCAACCTGTCTGTGTCCTTACCAGAACCAAACAGACCAAAAAACTAGATGATACGACTCCGGTTCTGAAGCCTTATTCTGGTTCTGAAAACACTTAATCAACAAGAAGTTGATTAAAACAGTGCTGTTTCATAAAGCACGGAATGGTTTAGAGACAATACATTTCATTTTTACATTTTAGTTTTCTGTTATGTTATGAACCATCCACCTCTTATCTGTGACAGGTCTGCTAAACATAGCAAAGCAGCCTTCAGTTTGCATGCAACACATATCTGGAGCAAACTTGTTTAGATTTTATATTTAACTTACAATATTTTTTTAATTGCACTGCATTTCTATATTGCTGTATGCTGCTTTTACATTTCATCTTGAGGCCTTTTATGGTTCATGTAAAGCACTTTTAAATTGCTACGTTGTTGAAACATGCTGCCTCGCCTCGCATTTGAACTAAAATTATCCCCCAGCATTACCTGACAAACACCGGCAAGTCCAGAGGGGCTTTAACACATTACTGTGAAATATAGACGAGAAATGATGAGACAGACGAGACGTGACTTGACCTTGCTGAATTCTTCACTGTTGTGAGGAAAACAGTGGAGTTGACTACAGTCCCTGGGGCAGACCGCAGTCTTGCGTTGCAACTACTGTCCAACAAGTGCTGTAGCAGGTGCATTATGTTGGTTTATAAACCATGTTGCTCATTTAAAAAGAAGCAGAAAATACAGATCTAATCGCAAATTATAATAATAAAACCAAATGATTACACGCATAAATGCAATCAGCCTTAAACTTGGTCTTGTATAAAATAAAAAAATACATGAGCAGTTCTACAGCCCTCTTGATGTTGTTTTTGTACTACAAACACATATTTTCACATGGAATAAGAAGACGTATTTCCACCTTGAAATGTGCTTTTTAACATCACCTTTTCTTGGACATACAGGTTCAGTGTGATGGTCGCCAACATACGCCTGCTGAGAAGAGCCTGGCTACATATTCTTCCATCTGTCTGCCTGCAGAAACTCCTTCCATAAAGGAAAATTGTCAGAGAAACCCAAAAAGGAAAGAGCCTCTTTGAATGTCAGGCAGTTGCATATATCTAATACACTTGAAGGCAAAACCGTTGAGATCCAACGAGTCGGAGGCAGATGATTTCAGCCTTAGAAGCCCTAAGAGCTATAGTCCTTATCTGGTCCTCTTTCCCTCAGCAGACGGCGACTGTATGAACGTCTCCTCCAATCATCTGTGCTGCAAACGGTCTTATCTCTGCTCCACTGCATACCTTTTCCCTGCACTCGCAAAATTGAGCCACAATTCATTTAACTGCATGTTAAAGCTTTCATTCGGAAATGTGATATGTGATATAGCCATTCGGAAGAAAAGGCACTTGATATTTTTCCTATTAACGCATGCGATTGTGCCCCCTAAAATATTTCTAATTTGTACGTAAAGGTCAACGGACAGCTGATGACATGAGGAATGTTCCAAAATAACTTTTTCTCTCTTCATTCAATTTGTACTATAAGCTAGATTTCACAAGGTAACCACCTCCTTTTAAACCCCTTTAATATAATCACTGATACTGGTGGAGTCACCATTACACGGCCCCTCAGAAATGTTGTAAGAGCTCAAACAACAAGAAAAATCAATAGCATGAGGAAGATTAATGCTTCAAAGTATTGTAGCAGCATAAACAATAATTTTGTTACAGTTGAGTAGCAGCTTAAATTCCCAGCATGCCTCCTTGCAAGGGTTATTAACAAAGGTAGTGTTTATCATAGTGCTGTCTGGCAAATGAAACAAAGGAAAAAATGTGTTTGTGTTTGGAGCAGTGTAACTCACTACATCACTGTAATTGAATGTATGCAGGCACAGGAGGAAAAGATGTTGAGTAGCCAAACTAGTGTTTGTGTTTGACATGCTCAACTCATTTCAAACACACGTACTGCAGATGTGTACACACACACACACCTCCTACATACACCAACAGACATACACAGCTTGAAATTATATGAATTCAAACTGTGGCTGCACACGGTTTTTTTTTTTTTTTTTTTGTCATTTCAGGCAAATAGTCTCACAGAAAAGTCTTCTTGCAGGTATTTGTTTCACTGAGCTAGCTCCAAAAAATATAGCCACCGGACATATGTCAGCTTTAGGCAGTGTAAAGAATGAACTGTACAATGCTGTGTGTCAAAATGTCAGAGTTAGCAGCTTTGCTTACTGCGCTGTAGAACTCTAGCCTTGCCAACGATGAAACATATCCAAGTTTGGATGAATCAAAGGATTTGACAATTAAAATATGTTAGAACCCAGTTGGCAACCCGTGTGGCTGTGAAGTGAAGCCAACGCGGAGGTGCCCAAAACTGCAGCTTTTGAAACAGCCACTTGAGGATGGCTACAAAACAGGACAATCTCCATAAGGCCCCATATTACACTGGCACTACGTCCATATTGTATACAGTCTCTGGTATAAAACACATATTTCTGAAGTCATAGTCTAGAGTTGATGGGCATGACAATTAATAAGTAATGTATTAACAGCACTGTGATCAAGGAATCAAAGCACATGCTTAAGGCCTCCTTAAAGTCACAGTGAAACAGAAATGAGTGTTTTCTGAGTGAAACGGAATATGCGTGTTTGGTTATAAGAGTGATTTAAACCAAATCCTACAGATGTGATTGGATTACCCAAAACTGGGAGCCTGACCTACATATGGTATGGTATAAAGATGCAAAGCTTAGGAACGGCACATGACAGTAAACCTCAACCACACTAAAAACAGCCAGTCTGTTTAAGACTTTTTTTGTTGTTTTTTTATTTAACTTGAGCAGATTTTTATACAGAAGAAACCGTTAACCTCTCTTTCTGAGCTGAAAACCTACTTACAGTATATTTGCAAAAAGAAAGATACACATCTCACATATAGCTGAAATTTAAATTTGCCGTATGAAACTATAATACTGTCTTCCCATTGAGTTGTAGACGGACATGAGGTCTGCAGTTGGAGTATCTAAATGAAGTTTTTGGTAGCTGAAATCCAGATACGCTTCAGTGATATTGCTCTGCTAGTTTTCCACACAAGTGACTTAACAGGTCAAGTGTGGTTTTTATGTGATGGACAGGGTTATTTTATCACCCCGAATCACACTTAATTGGATAAATTTATGTAACTTTTAGGTTTCAATGTTTTGAATTTCTTGACACATTAATCATGGAACAAAAGAAAACTAAACAATTAGGATAGGGACACAGTATTAGAAGTTGGAAAATTGGAAAATTCTTCATTTCACTGTGTCTTTAGGCTTAAGACAAAGGTGTCATATGCTTCCACTCCCTTCATATATACTCTGCTTGTGCTGTCAGCTCCACACAATGAAGATGCCTGAGGTGCAGATAAAGAAAACTTGCATTCCCTAATGTGTGCCCTGTCAGTAGGTTGTTAAATTGTAGATTTGTCACAATACTAAGATTAAACTAAATTAAAAAGTATCGATGTTCAATACCATTTTCAGGCTGGGATCTTCACTACTGATATATATTGAGAAAAATGAAGCCTTTAGCACAAGTTCAAACAGGGAAACAATTATTATTCCAATTCATCATGGCCTGAGATGGAGCCCCATGATTGTCCAATAATTATCATTTAGGGTTATTAGCTAGTCATTTTACTGGGATTTGTTTGCAGGCTTTCCTTTATTTCACCTCTTAACTAAACTGCCTTACCTGTTTCGTGCCTCCACTCTCATTGCAGTCTATACCATTTGCTCAACTCCTCCACTGCCCCAAGGCGACAATAGGAACATCCCATCTATGGTTCCCAAGAGGGTGCTCTCCAATTAGATACAATGCATAGGGCCTATCCCTATAAATCTATCTATCTGATGGTTTCAAAGCCTAAATGTTTTTATTAAATAAAGCTTCAGGAAGAAGTTGTGTCCCTCCAGATTGCTATATTAATAGTACAATATGTTATGAGCGTAACTACATGGTTTAAACAAGCAACACAAAATAAGACACAGCAAGGGTGTTTGTTAAAGTCAAGCACAATAAGTAAAAGAAACCAACTATGAAGGTTTTAAGTCTACAAAGACATGTATCACATATGCATATGTATATTTGTATTAAAAGAAACTGAATACTCATAACTCTGATGCATTTTAATTTAAACCCATTCATATTTCAGCAGATATAATTGCCCCCCTTACAATAAAAAACAGCTATCAGTGAATTTAAAAAATGTATAAGTGTGAGGCTTATTATTTTTCTTAAACTATGCATAAATCAATTGGCTTTAGCTTTGTCCTAAAGATCATACATTGCTGAAAAGGTCTAAATACTCCACAGGAAGTGATCACAGACACCTATTCTACATGTGCAGTATGAATCTATTAAAGACAAATGAACAAACAAGCATGTGAGATTCACTTATCACTGTGAGCAAACAAGTCTAATGGATATATTGATCTGCAGGGAAGGCCAGAGTTGAAATCTGTCTCGTAATTGACATATAGACCTCACTCCACGACTTACTGCAGAGACTGTTCCTCTCTATTCTTCCTGAAAGAGACATTGTATTTGTTGTCATATATTCACCATTATTGTTATTTGCTTTTCAATGTCTGTTTTACTTCTGTCGTTTTATATATCTAGTGTTTCTTTATGGCATTAATCTAGCGATAACATATTGATCTAATCAGGCAGATAATTGTGTGTTCGTGCAGGGCCCCATCATTCACTCACCAGCTGAATGAGAAAAGAGGTTTTTAAAGCCTTTTAAAGTCCTTATCTATATTGAATTTATTTATATGACATTTTCTATTAAAAAGAAAGTTTGACTCTCATTTGTAAACATACTATTAGTTTCTTACAATTCATAGAAAGAAGGATATTCAGCTATAGTTTCTTAGGCATGATCATATAAAACACTAAGCAATTTGATATGGCTCTGTCTTAAAATAGGTCCCTGGTTGAAGGCTGGAGGGGCAAGGAACTTTTACTTTGTGTTGATTCTGGTGGCCCCTGTTGAAAATTGTGGTGGGAATGTGGCCCGAGGCAGACATTATGACACTGAGAAGAACTTCAGTATAACCACACTACTTTTGTTTTTTCTCCAGATTTGTGGAATGTTTATTTCTGTCAAATCCTGCTTCTCTCAATTGGCCTTTGTTGGAATCTCAGGGTAAAATAGTCGGAGGCAGGGGGTGGGTAATGACTTTGACCTTCTGGGTAGAAACGTGCCCAATGTTACATAGCCACAGTTTAGTGCTTAATAAATACATTGGATTTAAACAAAACTGTCAACACAGTTGGTAAGAAATAAACCTTTTGTAGGCATAGAAGAGGTCTGAGGTCTTTCACTTGAACTCCATTTTTTCATCTAATTCTCAGCAAGAAAGTGAATAAACATATTTCTATAAATGCCAAACTAGTCATTTGATGGCTCCTTTCTCCAATCATTCAAATTTGAGCAGTTCTTTGTATGTTGTTTACTACTCTTTGCAATCCATGCCTTGCTTGCAAGTCAAAGGACTGGGTAAAGGTATAAGTGGCTGTCAATGAGGGAAAATCAGCCTTATCCACTAACAAAGAGATAACGGCACATTATTTTCTTTGTTCTCCCATAATGTCTAAACACCCAACACACAATGATGCACTCCGCCACCTATTCATCGACAACCAAGGCCAAAAAATCAATTTTAACATTCATACATAGTTCACCACTCAGAGTAAAACCTGCATCCTGACAGATACCATCAAAGTTGTGCTTGCATGAAAATAATGAGCGGTGGTGCAAGCAGAAAAGGGCTCATTTTACCTGAGACATGTCCTCTTCATTCTATGGAGCAAGGCCCCTGTAGGACTCAAGGTTACCCTCTATCACCGGGAGAAATCATTACACCAAGACGGGGTGACAGATCTACAGAGCCTGGTCCCTATTCCCCAAGCATCACCGCTAACCTGTTTATTGGTATTCTAACGATCAGGGCACATGGATGTTGTCATGGCAAGGCAAGCTTTTTCATACCTCCTCCCTCCACACAATTGGCTGTTCAGCACATTTATTACATTAAAATATGCTTGGCAGCTCCCCTGCTGTTGCCCTCTCTCCCGCACCACATGCGCTGATACGTGGCATATCATAACAGGGTGATGTCCATCAAAACGCTCATGTCTCTCAGCACTATTGTAATATTCACAGCAAAAGTTTCACATTAGCTTTTTATTGTATTGAAATGCTAAATCGGCAAAAATATGGACTAGTTTCCATTCTGTGAAATACCTGACTCAGTCTGCACAGGTCTCGTGTGAGCCTGGATGCATATTGCAGATATGCAGCCTCTTCACAGAGGAGCACCGTTTAGTAAAGGACAGAGAAATAAAAAGAGTTCATTTTCAAAGGGTTTATGGAACTCTTTAGCTTGATCTTTCCTCCAGCGTCAAAGCCTTTGCAATTAACAGGTCATTTGTATTTCTTTATTGCCGACTTGGTAGGTGCCCAAAGTCTGTTCATTTCCTCCTGAGAGCTGTGGCTGTGCTCTCCCTGACGCCGCCATTGATTATAGAGGCTGATAGGACCAGGCCATCAGGGAACCCACTCTATAAACGCAGCATGCTGTTTGTTCCCTTGTGTGCTAGCCAGGCTCTGCTTTCTCTCTCTCAACTGGAAGGTTATGTGTGGGTTTCATTGTGTATGTGTGTGTATGTGTGTGGGTTGATATTTGCCACTCATGTTGTGGGAACATAAACCTTTTTACACAGTCACATTGTGAGGACTTGCCTTTCTTTTGTCCAGACAAGGTGAATCATAAATGAAATAAATAAATGCAAGTGGTTAGAGAAATCTCTAGGAAATTAAAGTTTTAAATTCCCACTGATGTGCGCATGTTTTTGATACAAACTGGGGACCTTTGCCAGTTTAATAACCTTATCAGGACCGCCTGTCCTAATAAGGACCAAAGCACCATCATGATGGGGTGAAACATAACTTCTGAGGTCTTGGTGAGGTGAGAGGTGTGAATTGAGGTTAGGTTAAGGTTCGGGGTAGGGGTTGGGTTCACTAGTCCACAATGAATGGAAGTCAGTCTAATGTCCTAACAAGGATAGCTGTGCAAATGTGTGTATGTGGTGCCTTTGGACTTAATGAGATAGGAAAACCAAGTCAAAAGCAATCTGAGGTGAAAGAAAGACTGCAGGAGAGTGAAATAAAGAGGCGGAAAAAGAGAAAAGTCTCTGCTTGTGCAGCTGCCACCAACACTGCTGGTGTCAGCTCCTCAGACAAAACGTTTTCCTTTCTCCTTTCCTCGCTTCGTCTTCCCTCTCTCTTACTGTCCCCCTTTTACCTCCTCCCTTCTTCTCCTGCCTCCCTATCCTCCTCATGTCCTCCTTTTATCCTAGTTTTCCTCTTCATTGCCTCCCTTGTCTTCTTTGCCATCCTCCATCCTCTTCCATGCTATTATTACCAGCCACATAATAGCAGGTGTGTAATTATAATGATTCTCCTCTGTTTTGGTAACATGGACAAGATACTCATTATTAACTAGGCTACAGTGAAATGTGGCAGATTCAAGTCAGCGGTTGTGATTATGCGAAGGGAAGTATGGTGCTGGTGTGATTTGGCTTTGTATATATGTATATATACACATCAATTGATTTGATTGTATATGATGACATACTAATGATGTTCATTGTTATGTCCAAGGTCAAGAATAATTCTTTAAGTCAGTATGAAGAAGGAGTCCTGAAACAGGAGGATTTTTTACCACCTTACTTTCAGTCAGACTCAGAGACTTTGTTTGAAAGGATTAATGTAAAACTTAACTATCTCAAAAATTCACATAACTTCATTTGGAGTCTGTCATGACCTTCTTCAAGCTCACTAAAGGAAAAAGCTCTGCTGAGAATATTTCCTCCTATCTGACCTGTGAGCCATGTAAAACATTTGCCATTGCACACACAGTCACACCTGACAGTGCTCCCACTACAGTCCCTTCTCCTTTAAAACAGTTTGCTCCCTCTATCTAAGAATAAGTACTTCTTATAAAGAACAGAATGAGGTATGCACAAATAATAATTATTGAGTAAAACAAGTGAACGACTCCACTGAGTATGTGCTTTTATTAGCTAATGATCTGGCATCTCCTCTACTGACATACTGAAGAACAGACCTTTAAATTATAGATAACCAAACTAGTATTAATTTTATCAGCTGCATCAGGTTCACTCAAACAGTCTGTCCTAGATATTCTTATACATTTTCATCCTATGTATACTATAACGCAACTGAAAACCTGATGCTTATCATTTACTGAGAGATGTGCATTCACATTGCCCAGTATTTGGAGCTAATGAACATTTTCAATTCAATATTGAATCCCTAGTCAGTGTTAATCCATTGCTTTTCATTTTACATTAGTCAATTAGCATTAGCTGTATCTAAACCTTCACAGAGAAACTACATAATGTCTTTTTCTAAAATGATGTGCACATTTGAGGAGTACCATCATGACCATATATTGTCTGAACTGGTCCCTACAGATGTGGTTGCAGCTGGAAAGCACCAATTTCATTTTGTACACATATAAACATATGTGCATATGTGATACCGTTATCTTTTTCAAGTTGCAGTTAATAAACACCATTTTCTGTTTGCGTTCATTAAATGTAAGGGTTATATTTCACTGCTTTTTGTCAGGCGCAAAGTCAAAGAACACAACCCACACAGACAGAGCAAGAGATCACCTCAACATTATTCCTATTTTCTGTCACTGCAGTTACACTGCAAGACAATCCTCAGCTAAGTAAAAGGAAAAAAAAACATGTTTTGCTGATACAGGATGAAAAAAACAATACATGTTAACATATCATATTTCTATTGCAGCGAGGTTATGGTACTTGGTTTCTCTCTTGATATGTCCTGTAGGTCTAACAAGTAAATATTGGACTCTCTCCTCACTGTCAGACACACACGATGGTATGGATTTTTACCTGAATTGTTGGGGAGCATTTCCAGTTACCTTAGCAATACATTATTTGTTAGTGTGTGTAGTGCAGTATACCTGTAAAATTAGAATAAATAACACAATGACACATGCAACCACATTTACAATATGTTTGTAAGTCAGGCCCAGTGTTAGCTTCAGGCGGTCTTGCCCCCCCCCCCCCCCCCCCCCCCTTGCTGAAAGGATTCAGCAGCGCTTCAGTTGTTCATCTCCGGAGTTGGTCCACTGCGCAGCTCCATTTGTAGCATCAACTGTCTGAATGCACAGCTTGTTAGCGGCTCCAGGCCAGCAAGCTCACTGCGGTGCAATGGGGACGCAAGCAGGGAAGCAGCAGGCCCACCGGCACCACTGGCCCAGCCTTAATGGTCATCATAGCAGACAGGTCGGATACTGGGAGAAGTGAGGGAGAGAGGCAGGAATAGGACGAGATGGGGGAGACGGAGACGAGAGATAGCAGAGACAGCTAGATGCATCTTTGATGATATTAAAAAGAGATATGAAAAAAAAATCATTAGGTTTTCTGTCTGTCAAACTACTGTCAAATTAAAGTGGGCTGTGGTCTAAAGGGTTCTAAAGAAAATTCTACAGGATCAGAAGAATGAAAAGCCTTTGTGAATAGAGGTGGAGGATTTTATGCGTTGTATCTTACCTTCATATCTCTATGAAATGTAAGATAAGTCAGGATCCAGGGAAACACGCAAATGTATGGGTTGAAAAAAGAACACTTTAAGCTCCTATGGGTAAAACTAGATGAAATACTGGAGTTTATGCTCCAAAAGTCAGACATAGTGAGTTGTGTCCAATTTTTTTGCTAAGCTAGTGGCACGGCTCGGGATGGAAGTCAACCACTTTGATCCAGACTGAAACTACTGGATGAATCCCCACATGCGTACTGAGTCTGTACCAACCACCCCCAACCCATGCAGCAACTGGAAGTTATGAAGAGAAAAAATATATATATTTGTGGGACTTTGCTGCACTTTTAAAACATGAACTGACTTACATCTGAGAATCTCCACAGTGTGATACACAATTTACCTACAAGTTTGTTCCTATCATGCAGTGTAGTGACCTTTAGGCTGAGTGTGTGTCAGCTATTAAAGAGGTCTGACGGTCAGTGATTGATATACCATTTTTATCAATGTGCCCAGTTAGGAGCAAATATAAAGTTATGTTTACGGGTTATTTTGCCAGATAATTTCATTTTTTCCTACCTGCTGCTGTAATGCAGCCGGCTGACCCTGCGCCCCCACCAGAGGGAATTCTATCTCAGAGAAATGAATAAAGCATCAAAACGAAGGAGGGGAATCAAAAACACATATTTGGTCTGCTAGAGTCAGGATGTTTGAAAGACAGACTAAAGGATGCAATGATGTTGTTTACAGTCTCCAAGCTGGATCACATACACCTCTGGAATTGAACAAACACTAATGAGTAAATAGAAATGAAATTTTGGAAAGGAATCCGTACCCACAACAGCCTGCGGAGACAAAAAAAACGTGTTCGTAAAGTTGTGATTAACATAAAGTTGCTCAGCTATGTTGAAGTCTAAACAGCACAGTTGGAGAAAGGGGACAGTGGTTGCCAAAGACTGAACCAAACAGCGTCTGTTAACAAAGGCAAACTATATGACCCGCTTCGAGCCAGGCTCTGAATAGTCCTGGTGAAAGGTCCTCTCTTCTGTGTTCTAAACTCTCTGTACTTCAAAGTTGCTCTCTCATTATTCCCATTTGAACCCGGACGAGAAGACACTCCGCTGACTCTCCTCTTCAACTCGGCTTGTTTTCTGTCCACCCGCTCATGACGCACCGTGTCCAGATGGAGCGAGTGTCTGCACTTTCTGGTGGTGGTGGGGGGTTCAGACATCTGTGCCATGTTTCGAGTTCACTTTGAGCACGCTTCCTGTCTTTGAGAGAGAGCTTTGATACTGAAAACAGCAGGCACAGAGCCATGAGTACCAACAGTTGTAAGTAGAGCAAGAACAATGATAAATTTGTAAAATCAACCAATTAGCATGGAAATGGAACCAGGACAATAGTTGCCCCCATGGCACTGAGTGGAAAATTGAAAAACGACCCACCTGGAGACGCTCGCAGCAACCAGGTGGGGCTAATAACCACCGAAAACTCAAACAAATTAAATTCTATTTAAAGAGCTGTGACGTGGCTGAGGTGTTGCCATGTTGCTGTTTTGTTGTGGAGACGAGAAGGGGGGGGGGGGGGGGGGGGGGGGGGGCAGAAGAGAGTGAGAGATGTAAAATGGAACAACTCCCAGGGGCACAAGCATTCATATTTTCAGGGAGCAACGGAAAAAACCTAAAACTGATTGTTGAAGAAATATAACAGCCATTAGCTGTGCAGAAAGTGGCTGCTGACAATGAGGAAACCATTTTCCTTCAGTGTGCGACTGTCCCTCAAAAGTGAACGTAATGAGCCCAGTGGAGGAAATCAGTCTAGGGTCAGGGGAGAAGGAGGTGTTTGTGTGTGAGTGGGTGGCATGGAAGAGGTTACAAACTGAATAGGAGGTCTTCAGCCCTGGTTAGTTTATTTGGCCCACTGAAATAGCCTCCGGCTGCACAGTGAAATGAGGGACAGTAACAGGCAGTGAGTTTACCTTCCCTGAAAATGATCAAGTGTGGGTTCAGCTCCAGGGCCTGTCAGTTGTGGTCGCCCGACAAATTGCATGTTTCTGTACCCACTAAACATGATATCAATTTCCCCCTGATTGAGGCTACCTGAAAGGTGCACAAATTACGGGTAATTATGAAGAAGGTAAATTTAGAATGTACAGCATATTTCCATTATCCAGCCTGTGATTTCCTGCACGGACCTAATGGATGCTGTGTTATAGAGAAAGAAATTAGTGTGGAATATGTGCAAAAATGTCAAAACAAAAATGAAATTTAAAATCTGAAGAAAATAATAAGAATTCCTCCTCTTTGAAGCGCATGATCTGCTCCGTTTCTGTGATGCCTTTGTAGATCCTTGACCTGGTTCAGATGATGGATTTCTGTCCGGGTCTCCTGGAATTGATTCATCTCGGTGTCACATTCGCTCCATGTACCCAGGAGGCCAAATGAGGTGAGGCAGGTAAACAACAGGTAAACAAGGCTCAAGGCCACACATGAAAACACAGTGTACAATAACATGATGTCAAACAACCGCAGGTGACCGATGCATGCTGGGAAAAGGAAATGATTTTCAATAGAAGAACCGTTCAGCTTGTGTTACTCGATTTGTCCTAATAAGGCTTCCATTGTGACTTTAAAATTGACCATTGAAATTGCCTTACATATGCATAAAAGTATTAATGCATAAAGTGCAGAGTCGCCGCCATGCCTCCAGTACGTAATGAAAGTCTTGAATGTCTTTGTTCTGCAACTGGGGCACTGAACCACTTTTACTGTCCATGGAGGGAAAACCCAGAATTTTGGAAAATGCACAGACAGACGGACTTTTAATTCACTGTGGTATTTGTTTAGTGTGATCATTTGTGGCATGAGTTTCTGTCTGAAAAGAGAAGGAATTAGGGTTAGGTGGGGTTCTGCAAGGAAAGGAATAAACCTGAAGCAAACACTTACACTTTATCACTACATACTGCCTGTTTGTCACGTTGTTTTCAGACTGTCATTGAATACACTGTTATAATAAGTTATATGATAATAATATAATTTATCTTATATAATATAATTGATTATAGCTGCTCTAACAATCAGTTGGATGAAATGATTATGTATAACGTGACAGAGCTCAGCTCTGTGGGGCGTTTTAGCATCTTTCAGCTCATTATTTTGGTTTTTACAGCCCACAACTTTACTATTTTGGTTTCCTCTCACAGCTCTCATCAGTCTTGTTTGCAGCGACAGTGGGCAGCTTTTTTTTTTTTTTCAGTGAAAAACAAACCTCTAATAAAGCCTGTGTTCACTACCTGCCCAGCACCAAACAGCAGGCAGTCATCGTTAGCTGGAGAACAGACTGGAGCATTTAGAAGCTAAAAAGCCAGATATTTATCTCAGAGGTTGGTCAGACAAACAGAGCTAAAAGGAGTGTGTGTAATCATGCAACCGCAACCCTCAAACGTTCGCCGTAACAACTTTATGAGGTGATAATATTTAAATGTTATGTTTACAGCCTTTTGTGCCGCCGCCAAGTGGACAAAACATCAATTAATGCTGTGAATAACGACAGGGCAATGCTTGAAGGTTAGCTGTGATTTATAACCTGAAATTGAACCAGTTGAAAAAAAAAAAGAAATTATATTTTAATTCCACAATTTTCAAAGAAAATTGCTGAAGTACTGTCAATACTGCCATACTGTCAATACTGCCACTGTCAGCCACTGTCCCAGAACAAGTTTTGGTTGTGGAGCTCAGGCTGTTGTCATTGAGCTCCAAACACTGTTTTTCAGGTTCCCATTTTCATCAGTAGGTGCTCACCACCGTCCAGGCTTGTCATCTGCAGAACAGGTGAGGACAATCTCCTCTCATCACTCTCTTGATCTTCAGATTGGGAAGAGGCAGGCAATTCCTTTGTGCTGACAGGCAACGACAGCCCCTCTGAAGAGGAAGAATCACACTTTGTAATGAGCTATCTTGCCCAAATAGGCTCAGGAGGACAGGCAGAAGAGGGAGCAGGGCGGGAGCTGACACTGGTATGATGGGAATTAAAATGCCCTGTGTACGAGAGGAACATCACAAGTATGATAATGCTTCTTTGCTTCAGTGTAGTGTAACTGTCACTACTACAGACTTTTTAAATTTACATTCAGGAGTTAGTGCACCGTGACACAGCCAGGAGAAAGTTAAATTTATAGTGCTGACATATCTCTTTCTGTAGTTAGTTTGTATGAAATCTGAAGCCAGGGCCTACTGTGTGATTACAGCTGTATGCTATACTTTCTCTGCTTTGCACTGTACATGTACTTTTGAATTCCCAATATAATATTATACAGTATACAGTATCTTGAATGTTTCCAAGTAGCGTTTGGTTGCTTTGTGTAAGGAAAAAGACCGAGCAAGACCGATCACAAGTCGGTCTTTTACGTGATTTGATGTTCCAGTGAGAGGTTTTTAGTCTTGAAGACCGGACTGGTGGAGTTGTGGAGTGAGCAAGAGTTTGTCTTTGAAGTGTCCTCCTGTTCGTACCACAATCGAGTACAGAGTGAAAAAAAAGTGGACAGCAATGCACGAAATGCAGACACAAGTACAGCTGTGACCAAAACCTGCTTTAATTTCTGCTCTATTGTTCAACAGTTTTTCTTCTGATAAATGTCCACCAGGTGCAGGACGGGAAATAATCTCAAAATGAATCTATTGTAGTCTTGTAAAGAGTGACCCTGCAAGATCCTCATCCTTTAGACTTGGGAGGGTGTCAGACTCTTAAAAATCTTTTCAAAGTTTTCTAGTGTAGAGTAAGCTTTAATCAACTGAAGTATTGAGGGAATGTGATGGTCCCAAAATATGTGAAGTCACACTGAAGAGCCTAAAACTTAATGCATTCCTGGCAAATACTGAGCTCCTCTGAAAGAGCACAGGCATTAGTTATTCAATATTATTTTTTTCACAAGTTGAGAATGATTTACTTTTTTAAATTTCATAATTAGAGTCTTTATAAACAACACTGACACCACGGCACCCTGCAGATTGTAAAACTTAAATTGTTCATTAAAATGTTGCAAAAATAGAATTTAGAGATTTAAAGAACTGAAAATGAAAATATTTTCAGCTGTGACGCTAACTGGTAATACTGTACTCTGAAAAGTGACAGATTAATTTAATTTAGCTAAATATTGTATTAATAACACTTAACTAACTCTTGTTATTTATTATTATCATCATTATTATTATTTATATAATATTTCTTGGGAGGCACAGTGGTTAGCACTGAGTTCAAACCCCAGCTGGGGCCTTTCTGTGTGGAGCCTGCATGTTCTCCCGTTGTCTGCATGGTTTCTCTCCAGTAGGTTAATTGGTGACTCTAACGTCCGTAGGCGTGAGTATGTGTTTGTCTCTATGTGCCCTGCGATAAACTGGTGACTTGTCCAGGGTGCACCCAGCCTCTTGCCCAATGTCAGCTGGGATAGGCTCAGATAATGTATGTATGTATATATGGATGTATGTATATTATTTCTCTTGCTGAACAAAGATGAACGAGTTAATCAAATAGAAAAGAGTGTTGCTTCGATCCAAGCTTTAAGTTGAACAAGCCCATAGAACTGCAGCCCTTTGAATGATAAACGCCTTTCAGGTTAAGGACAGACTGCAGGATTGAATATGATGATAGGAAAAAAAAAAAAAAAAACTCTTGATGAGAGCATGTGAAGGAGGGCAAGCGGATAGAACACCTCATTCTATCTACAATTTTCAATCTGCAGTACTTGACTGTTAATTACGACAATCTGAGTTTCACATGTTAATCTTTTCTCGCAAATCATGTGGCAATTAGTGCCATTATGTGCACAATGGGTGCTTAAATGAGAACTTCAGTGAATTAAGCTGTATTCCTCTTTAACCTTATTTTACAATTACTATACTATCGTTCAGAACAGACGGGCAAATCTGAAGTGATGACTGAATACCATGAAGGTCCCAGTATTGTGTTATTTGTTATAACACTATTATGTTGGATTGCATATATGTCGAGTACAGAATAACATGGCATTATGAAATGACAATGAGGAGGAATAAGCAGTTATGTAAACCTTACAACAGGACTAAATAAAAATTCATATTCTAAAAATAAATTCAAATACCCGCAATTGTATTAAGCCCTTAAGTTACACATAAAATGTCTTATGGATGAGAAGTGAGTGTTAGTGATGTGTATATGTAAAGTTTGTTTGTTTGTTCGGTTTTGTTCTGTTTTGTTCTGTTTATGACACTTGTACTATAACAGGTGCTTTCGTTGGAACACAGACCTACATATTTCATATAATGACATGTATGTATATACAAGTGTATATGTATGTAAGAAAATGTTAATAAATCAAAAAAAAACAAAACATGGCATTATGCTCAGGCAATTGAAACCTCTGTAAATGGTGATCTGTGTTTTGGTCAGTTTTTTGCCTTTTCTTGCACACTTGGGGAAGTCAATAATGTTGTAATGATGTAATAACAATAACAAGAAAATAAAAATACCATCAGATGTTTTAGTTTTTTCACTAGTTTGGTCCCAGCCGCTTCATGCATCTTCTTTTACCAGGTCAAAAACTTCTGGTCCTCTCTATTCCCCACAGGCTTATGTGAGGGATTATGATCGTGTTTGTTTGCGTGCATTTGTCTGTTTGCAGAGTTATGACTGTATGTTCAAAGACCAGTAATTTACATGTTTTGAAAAACATATTTTCATTGACTGCAGCCTCCAAGTGCAGTATTAACTAAATTAACATGTCAATGTATTTCTTTATATAACCCCACTTTAAAAAAAACCAAACTATCCCTTTAACTTCTTTCTATGTAGCTAAATCCATGTCACCCCATGCATTTTAGTTCAGTTTTCATCACTTGGCTGAGTAAAATATGAACATTTATCTGGTTGTTTGATATTTGAAGTCAGACTTTTGGCACAGTGCGACAAGAGTTCACCACAGGACATTGTATAACAGGTCAATAAAATGCTGAAGATGAGGCCTCTCACCTTGATGGAAGATGAAGTGATGATTGGGAAGACAGGTGATGCACTGCCATATAACTTTTTGTTCGGATAATAACTTGACTTTAACTTCACCAAGTACCTTCAGTCTTTGACCTAAAGATATAATGGCTTTCACCACAATGTGTTAATTTAGCACTACAGGGTTATGTAATTTGAATTGTTTGATATATTTGACCTAAATAACCCTAAGAGCACCAGTAAGACCTTGGCTGCTGTGTGTCGCATTTTATCTTGAATGACTCATGATGTCTGTGTATGCAAAAGGATGTCCAGCTTCTATTTTCTCACCAGTTTTTATACTGGCCAGAAGAAGAAGATTATCATAATCATGAATGCACAATACATAATTCTATGCAAGCTCTTAGGAGTTTGGCCATCAAATGATATCTTGAAAAAAAGTATTTCTTTTTTTTCTATCTGAAATTTGTCAAACAACTCAGCCATAGAGTACCTTATGTCACAACACGAGACAGCTTGTTGATTAATAAACTGTCCTTGAAAAGGCAATGTGTGTCATGTAGATAGACTTTATGACTGTACAATACATGTGATGGATTAAAATGTCTAACAGATTTTGGCAGTGAAGCCAGCCAGCTACACTGAAGCAAGATTTTTTAATATCCTCCTGCTCGGTTTCTTGCTCGGTAACTCCCTCCTTCATCAGCACCCTTCGTCTCTTTTCCTCTGCCATTATATCCGGTACAGACTGCTGAGCCTAGTAACATTGCCTGTAGGACATCAGTGTCGCTGTTTGCCTTTCCCCCTCCTCCTGTGGGAGAATACTTCACACCAACACCAATGTTCTCCTGGTGGTCTGAGCACAGTCTTGGAAGTATGGCTAACTGAATGGAACTAAATAGCTAACAGCAGTTACTTCACTGTCCATCAGGAAACTCTGCAGTATCACAGAGAAAACCTGAAAATGTCAATAAAAATTACCCAGTTTCACCAAAGTAAGTGAGAGAGATGGTGGTGTTGGTGACTTAGTGCTGCTACATACCTGTCCAAGTTACAAAATTTGGGAACAGGTGTATGGGGTGCAGAGTAGCAATGATAGAGGCACCATTCAACCTATTAGCCTCAAAAGCATTTAATGCTACACTGACACTGACTGTTATTTCAGAATAGAAAAGTTACATGCTTTAAAGTGCTTTAAAGCAGGTCATCTAACATAAATAGTTAAAGTATTTTTATTTTATTTAAAGGTTCAATACGTAGAATTTGGGGTGACTTATAGAATATGGCAGAAATAAGCTAATGGGACTTTTTATTTATTATTATTATTAATATTTTATTAGGGCATAATCACCTGAAAACAGGAATCATGCTGTTTTTATTACCTCAGAATGAGCTTCTGCTGTTGAGACCACCATGTTTCTACAGTAGACCAGAACTGACAAACCAAACAGCAGTTCTCAGGCCTTTCATGAGTTTCACAGCCACTGTAGTTTCTCCTTCATGCTCGGAAGGGCAGGGTGAGGTGAGAAATATTCAGTTGATTGCTTCACAGCTAGATTCCACGAATTCTTTCACAGCGGGCCTTTAGACATAAATGTTCAAACAATGTGACAGTGTTGAAAAAAAGTACTGCCCTAATGCAAGGAATGGTGAACCATGGGTGCTGCCCCACTAACATTAACATTGTGTGGCATATCTCCAACATTATTCAAACTGTTGTGCTCCCCACAGTCTTGGAAAAGGAAAGAGGGAAGAGGGAAGTGCAGGAAGAGGCATTAGGTGGTCAGAATATTCATCAGCAACCTGACCCACAGCAAGATCCTTTCCTGCATATCTGCCAGTCAATAGTGGGGGGGCTTAATGCAGAGGAGATGTTTCTACTTTTTTCTTGAAGAACCAATCTCTTTAAAGCACTATTGGAAATGTTCTCAGAGGTAAAGCCCAATGAACTGACTGGTTGCCATCATCAGGTTAGTATTAAGCTATTCATTATAGCCAACTCTTGAGCAGACAGTACAAGTAAGACTATTTATTACAACCTTAAATAAAATAAAGTGTTAAAAAAGCAGGTGCACTGGACCACATTATGCTGTTAATGACCCCCTCTTGTGTTTTCCCTTGGCTTTAAAAAAAGGTGGTGTGCTTCACTGGTGCTGATGTTTGGCTGCTTGATTAATATAATACACCTACACGTGGAGTAGCCTCTGATACATGCTTACAGTTATTGCATTAATAGTTTCAAGTTGATATTTTACCTACAAGAATCAGCCCACTTCTCTCTTCTAGAAAGCGTAGACTTAACCAGTAACAGATCTCTGCTCAATTTGTGCTATTTACATATATTCTTTTCAATATTAACTGCATTTGTTTGAAATCACATTGAACCATGATAACTTATAACTCTAAGACATTGATCAGAATAAGGAAATGGACAAGTCTCCACTTTGTGTGCTCTCCTGCCGACTCTGCAGAGCTTTGAACTGCTGACAGACCAGTAATCCTGATGCTACATTTATTGTTGCTTAAGTAGTAGGAACTACAGTTCCAGGAGGGCAAAACAAGAAGCATTTGGCAAGGTTGAAGGACTATGACAGATTACAAGCCCACCCCCTCTTCCTTGTCAAATGTTGATCCATCTCTAGGTGGGCTAAATAACTTTTTTGCTTACTTTGATGGAATTGGCAGCCAACAAGCAAAAACCATTGAAGCAGAGGGTACTTGATGGGAGGGAGCACCTTCCACATATATCACCCTTTCTGAGCATGACATCCGGAGGGCTTTCAAAGTGTGAGAACACTAGGAAGGCAGTAAGACCAGATGGTATCAGTGGGTGGGTCCTCAAACTTTGGCTGGCTTAGTCTGTCATACCCACATGCTTCAAAAAGTCCACCATCATTCACATGCCCAAGAAAGGTAGTCCAGCATACCTGAAGGACTATCGACCAGTGTCAATCACCTCTGCAGTGATGAACTTCTTCTTCTTATGAGCAGTCAAAGTCATCTGCTCCTCACTACCCAGCACACTGTTGCCACTACAGTTTGCTTACCATACCAACCAATCAACAGAAGACACCATAGCACACCCATCTATCCTACCTATGGGGCTATGTTCACTGACTGATTGACTGTTCAGCATAGTCCCCTCACTGTGTGTATGGATTCTTGGCTTCCAGGCAGACCCCAGGTGATGAGTGCACACACCTCATCCACCCTCATTCTTAATATCAGAGCACCCAATGGCTGTACCCAGAGTACACACAAGATTGTGAAGCCACTTTTGATTTCAACAACATCACGTTTGTTGATGGCACAGTTTTGGTGATAATGAAAAGGTCTATCTGAAGGAAGTAGAGAACGAGCATAAGTAAAGAGTTCATAGTGGATTTGGGGAAAAGGAAGGAGAGGAACCACAACCCCTAAATATCAACAGCCTGACCTGGGCATTGCACATGACTATGAGGTAAGAAAGACAAGGCAGAGACTGTTTCACTTCAGGTGCTTGAGGAAATTCCAGGTGATCTTCTCAAAAACTTTTGCGAAGAATTTGTGTTCCTCGCCATTGTCTGTTCTAGAGCTTGAACCAGCTATATATAAATTGGAATTTGATTCAATATACATGGTTTATAGGAGCAATTATAACTATAACCACAAATGTAACTGATCATTAGTTGACATAATATGCAGAATGGAATCAAAAGTGTTACACAAACAATATGAATTATACATGAAAATTTAGCACTTAAGATATAGGACTAAAAGTTTTGCTCCACAAACACTTTGGCCTTCCAAGGCTACGTTATTCATTAGACCCCCAATAATATTGCGTTGAATGAAATTAACATGTTTTATTAGTCTGTTCTTTTATTCAGAAGTCAGAATCTGCATTACTGCATAAATTATGTGTACAATATAAAAACACAATATGTACAATATAACTTTTAGTATAAAAGATAAAGAGCAGTGTGGTGCAGAAATATGCAAAGGAAAGACTATTTACCATATGCAAAATAGAGTCCAAAAGATTTAGTTTATGTAACACATAGATTCATACTTTCCAAATGCCATAGCAATTGCCTTACTAAATCATGGCATATCTTGTGTGCAAGCAAAAATGTTGGTGGAAGAGTGACAAAAGATGAAATGCCACAGGATCACTAATATCCACAGTAAATCTCATTTGGTCAGAATTGATAAATCTACTTGAAGAAAAAGCTCAAGGGATTGCCAAAATAGAAATGGTACATCTCTGGATTAATGAGCTTACTATATTTCATGGCAGTCATTTCATTATATTTTTAGTGGAAACTACTAATACTGTAACATTAAGGTATGCTTGTGGAATGCTTGAAGCCAAACACTGTTCCAAATGAACAGACTTGAAGGCGGAGTGAAAAACCTGCTTTGAGAGAGGGGCAAAATGTGATAATCATTCAAAGGGGGACAAGGATGGACAGTCTTTCCTGAAATCCATTCACAGTGTTTCACTCATATTTTCTAAACCTGAAAAGTGAAAGTTATGTTCATGTGAATAACCTTCAACTGATGAATACAAAAATAGACTTTAAAACTGGATTATATAAGTTTACACAAGTCACAAATCTAATATCCGAGAAGATCTTGGTCCAGCATGCATACTGTGGAGGCCCCAGAGCCCTTTGCATTGTCCCTGAACTGCACAAACTAGGAACACCGACAATGTGCTAAAATCACATATAATCACACCTGGCAAAACGCTGTGGATAACCTTCGGTCAATGTCGCTTCTCATTCAGTTTTATCAGGGGAGTCTGGAACATTCATAAGGTCTCTATCTTATCGTAATCTCTGGAAACTCAAAGCCTCCCAACATAAAGTATGCCAAGTGTGAAGGACTCACAGGTTAACTACCATGTTAATGCATACATTAAACATTCCTTTATGTCCAATACATTCCTACCATGTGTGAAGAACTGGAAACTAGAACTTGAGGAGAATCCTATCTACTTTCATACTGCTGCACACCTGACCAGTCGCTGCGTGAAGTGGCCATGCTTGCTGTGGTTGCTGTTGGACTCCAACTACAACCCTTTAATTCTAATGGTGTACAGACAAGCACATCATTTGGGGCACACTGATCCCATTAGGACATGACTATAACACATTAAATGAAATGCTCTGGGCCACAATGTTGGACTGGCCGACAGCCAAACAAACCAAAAGATTCAGTAACCAGGGGCTCTGCTGCTAGACAGCAAAACTGTATACATACTGCTGTATGTAAAGAATAAATTTTTTAGATTCCTGTGGAAATACCCATGAAGAGGTATTCGTGCAAACACCTTGTTCACACAAAACCCCCCGAGAGCAAATCTCACATATGCACTCACATATACACACACACAACGCTGCTGAATCCTGCATACGAAAACACCTACACAGACAGACACAGATACACATTCACTGTGTGTTGTTCTCCCCAGCAGCTGGTGCTGCCAGAGACAGCTCTTTCAACTCTTCTCCGCAGAGACAGCGAATCTGTGGCAAAGTCTGTAAGGCTGTCCAACATTGACCTCTTGGAGTCTCTCTCATCTCACCTGTAAAATCTGATAAAGCCATAAATTAAAACTTTGGTAGGCAACTTTTTTATGCCATATGTCAGGGGTCCCCAAACTTTTTTTGGTGCGGGCCACATCAACTTGCCTTTCTGTGATGGGGGGCCGGGGTCAGTCTATAACCGGAAATGATATCAGTCTTTCGCAGGCCTTTTTTGAAATAGTTGCAGCCTAAAATGCCTGATGTTGCATGAGGTTTTCAAAAAAATTGCGTTGAAAGTTGCAGTGCTTTTTACATTTTTATTGCGATTTTGTTGCGGGAGGAAGTGAAAGTTGCGTGGAGAGGGCGCAGCGAGCACAAAGCCCCTGACCCCGGGAAGTGGTGAGGTCCGGGCATGAGGGCTCTGTAAAGCTCGCAGCCGGAGTCGTGAGGCACCTTTGCCCCCGAGCCTTTCCAAGCCGACCCAGAGGGGGAAATGCACCCGCGCAGGCCAGCCAGCGCCGGGGAGAGGTCCTACGAGGGGATCCTCCCGCACCGTGCAGCCGTCCCTGACCCGCCGAGTTCAGTACTGCGCAGACTGCGCGGAAGTTGATCACGAGCAAAGTCACGTCAGAATATATCATTGTGTGAGGGGATGAAAATTAGCTAGTACTGTAAATAGTTCGTAAATAAGGTAGATTTTAATTAGAATGCCAAGCTTAATCATTAGGTGTGGATATTTTATAACAGGAAAATGCAATTTTGAAAAATAGGTCATGTTTAGAGGGATTGTTTGGGATCGTTAAGTGGGCCACTCCAATTGTTTAGGCGGACCAGATGTGGCCCGCGGGCCGTAGTTTGGAGACCCCTGCCATATGTAATATAATAAAAAAAAAAGATCTGAATACACTTCATCAAACACAGAACAGAGCCGGGTGTTTCATCCTGATCCAGGCATCAATCAATCCTATGTTCAAAGGCACATTTGTTTTAAATGAATCAATACAGATTGACCTCACTATATTCTAGGCATATGGTACGACAGGAGGACAATAAGTGTTGGTGTTGTGGACTCATGTGGAGTACTGTTGGATTTTCTGTGTGTGGGTTTTTTAATTGGTGCCCAGGCATAGATAGACTAGGACATTGGTCACTAAAAGGCGGACCCAGACTATGTCATGTCCAGACCCAGAGCCAGAAACAACATATCATCGAGTTTCATTTAGTTTTGGCCGAGATTACATTTTGACCAGCGACTCTCTTTCTGACAGTGTTTTTACACCGCTACTCAGCGAAAGCGACATCCTACCTGTCTCTGATTGGCCAGTACTCACTACCTTCATGGGTTTGAGTTGGGTGGGTTTAGGCATGAGGAGTGAGATTGGTCAAGGTGTGGGCAAGAATGTCAGCCAATCACAGGCAGAGTAGGACGGGCCTTCACTGAATAGAGCGGCAGTGACAGTGACAGAGAGAACAATATGAAGGAGTGAGGAGACAAGAGAGAGAACATTATGAAGGAGTTAGAAGACAAAAAGAGAGAACAATACGAAGGAGTGAGGCGACAAGAGAGAGAACAATATGAAGGAGTGAAGAGACAAGAGAGAACAATATGAAGGAGTGAGAAGACAAAAAGACAGAACAATATGAAGGAGTGAGGCGACAAGAGAGAGAACAATATGAAGGAGTGAAGAGACAAGAGAGAACAATATGAAGGAGTGAGAAGACAAAAGAGAGAACAATATGAAGGAGTGAGGAGACGAGAGAGAGAACAATATGAAGGAGTGAGGAGACGAGAGAGAGAACAATTCGAAGGAGTGAGGAGACAAGAGAGAGAACAATATGAAGGAGTGAGGAGACAAGAGAGAGAACAATATGAAGGAGTGAGGAGACAAGAGAGAGAACAATATGAAAGAGTGAGGAGACAAGAAAGAGAACAATATGAAGGAGTGAGGAGACAAGAGAGAGAACAATATGAAGGAGTGAGGAGACGAGAGAGAGAACAATATGAAGGAGTGAGGAGATGAGAGAGAGAACAATATGAAGGAGTGAGAAGACAATAGAGAGAGAACAACATGAAGGAGTGAGAAGACAAGAGAGAGAGAACAATATGAAGGAGTGAGGCGACAAGAGAGAGAACAATATGAAGGAGTGAGGACACAAGAGAGAGAAAACAATATGAAGGAGTGAGGAGATAAGAGAGAGAACAATATGAAGGAGTGAGGAGACGAGAGAGAGAACAATATGAAGGAGTGAGGAGACAAGAGAGAGAGAACATTATGAAGGAGTGAGGAGACAAGAGAGAGAACAATATGAAGGAGTGAGGAAACGAGAGAGAGAACATTATGAAGGAGTGAGGAGACGAGAGAGAGAACATTATGAAGGAGTGAGGAGACAAGAGAGAGAATAATATGAAGGAGTGAGGAGACGAGAGAGAGAACATTATGAAGGAGTGAGGAGACAAGAGAGAGAACAATATGAAGGAGTGAGGAGACAAGAGAGAGAACAATATGAAGGAGTGAGGAGACAAGAGAGAGAACAATATGAAGGAGTGAGGAGACAAGAGAGAGAACAATATGAAGGAGTGAGGAGACAAGAGAGAGAACAATATGAAGGAGTGAGGAGACAAGAGAGAGAACAATATGAAGGAGTGAGGAGACAAGAGAGAGAACAATATGAAGGAGTGAGGAGACAAGAGAGAGAACAATATGAAGGAGTGAGGAGACAAGAGAGAGAACAATATGAAGGAGTGAGGAGACAAGAGAGAGAACAATATGAAGGAGTGAGGAGACAAGAGAGAGAACAATATGAAGGAGTGAGGAGACAAGAGAGAGAACAATATGAAGGAGTGAGGAGACAAGAGAGAGAACAATATGAAGGAGTGAGGAGACAAGAGAGAGAACAATATGAAGGAGTGAGGAGACAAGAGAGAGAACAATATGAAGGAGTGAGGAGACAAGAGAGAGAACAATATGAAGGAGTGAGGAGACAAGAGAGAGAACAATATGAAGGAGTGAGGAGACAAGAGAGAGAACAATATGAAGGAGTGAGGAGACAAGAGAGAGAACAATATGAAGGAGTGAGGAGACAAGAGAGAGAACAATATGAAGGAGTGAGGAGACAAGAGAGAGAACAATATGAAGGAGTGAGGAGACAAGAGAGAGAACAATATGAAGGAGTGAGGAGACAAGAGAGAGAACAATATGAAGGAGTGAGGAGACAAGAGAGAGAACAATATGAAGGAGTGAGGAGACAAGAGAGAGAACAATATGAAGGAGTGAGGAGACAAGAGAGAGAACAATATGAAGGAGTGAGGAGACAAGAGAGAGAACAATATGAAGGAGTGAGGAGACAAGAGAGAGAGAACAATATGAAGGAGTGAGGAGACGAGAGAGAAAAATACGAAGGATTGAGGAGACAAGAGAGAGAACTTATTATTATTATTATTATTATTAATAAAAATATTATTATGATATATTAAAGTACTTTTTACTTAAAATTCTGAGTGGAATGTCAAAATGACTTTGCTTTAACTTTTTTCTCATTTATTTTTTCTTCTTTATTTGATGTATTATTTATTATTGTATGTAGCTCTCCAGAGTGTCACTGAAAATAAATATTGTTGCCATGACGTTGAATTATAGCTTCTTTGTTTGATTTGAGTCGTTGACTTCACACAGTGCAGATGTTGATATAATGACAATGCTGCTTCAATATATATGGAATAATTGTAATGTATAGTTAAATTATAATGCAACTTAAACATGATGATGCTGCAGACCTGAACATGAGCTCATTTTCTCTATCCAGACCTCCTGAAATCATAATTGACTACCCCTGGACTAGGACATACAGTATTTCAGTCAGTAAATCAGCACAAGGTCGATGCAGGCTTCATGTCTGAAACATCAGTGAGTTGAGTCTATGGGTTCTTTGTGCAGACTTGTGGGTGACAACCTATTTTAAGTTTAAGACGGAAACGGCAAGCCGCCCCCACACCTGAGAGCAGTCAGCATCTCGTAGACAGCACAGTTAGCAGGCAATAATAGTAACAACAAAAAGCAGCCTCAGTAACTACCCTACAATTAACCCCGTCTAAATGACTTCTTTTCCTGCTCGAAGATAAAATGAATGTCAATGGGGCCAAACCTGAAACAAGCTTCTCATATAATGAAAAGCACAGACAGAGAGACAATGAGTCAGTGAGTTACACAATATTAAGATTATGGCATTGGGACATTATAAGTTTTATAAATTACCTGTTTCTGAGAATGCGTGTGAGGCCTGAGTACTTCTCACTGCATGCAGGAGTTATAAAGGTGGAAATTACAGATCACTTTTCTGATTTGAATAATTTCGTTAAGTGCATTTCATCCATTCACTGAATCATTCCTCTCTGTGTGAAAAGTATAACGCCGTGACAAAGTATCTCAAGAGGTGCTTTATGACACATTCTAGCCAGGTGTTAAAAAGGTGTTAATGCATCGGTCAGATGGATAAAATGATAACTCATTACCCTTTTCAAAAGTAACAATATGATTTTAATCACTGCCAACAGTTACAGTGATTTGTTACACTCCACCGCCCACAAAATTAGTGATTGCATCCTTTCTTCTCAAAATACAGACTTCTCATGTGTGCCTCCATGTGAATGTCAGCCAAGTAAGCACAGATAAGGCTTCAAACATCAGTTTTTTTCTGCAGCCTATGGATCCATAAACCTCAATGAAAAGCACACCAGGCTCAAACTAATTACAAGACACACTCTTCAAAATAACTTCTGTTATTGCAAATGATTTCTTACCTGGGTATTCTGTTAACTGTGACCACAGGTGCCCCAAGGATCTAGAGACGTTTCAACCACATTAGTTCTTTGTTGCTTCTAACCTGCTTTATCAAAATAAAATTTTGGATGTTTTGGATGTTTAGCAGCCATCGTCTGGGTTTTGGTGTATGTCCACAATCATATTGGTGCATTTTTGCAGTAGGTGTTTTACTTTTCAAAAATAACATAATTATTTCACTTATCACTTAGTATCAGTGATTTGTTACATTACACCTCCTACAAAATTAGTGATCACATCCTTTCTTCTCAGAATTCAGACTTCTCACGTGTGCCTCTGTGTGAATGACAAGAGTCTCAGATTGAGATCAAATCCAGATGAGTTTTAAAACATTTTCATTTACACTCATATGCCTCATATGCACCTCTATGCCACAAATCTGACTGCAATTCGTTCAACTGTTTTCCCCAAGCAGGGCCGCAGGGTTCCCGGGGTCACAGAAACCTCTCGTGTTTGTCGACCACCCTGACAATTTAATCTGAGAATCTAGTGGTGCAATGAAATAAAAATTGATCCGACCATTGATTGGCAATAGATTCTGTGACACTGAATGGTGCAGTTGTGTGCATTACACTGCTGCTGCTGTTTTATTTGTCATTTTGCTCTGAAAACATCATATACTCTAAACAGGGAAACACGGCATAGCAAATAAGATTAAGCTAATTGTTTATTCCTTGGGGTTCATATGAATAACATTACACACAAGGTTAATTATCTCAATAAAATACGCTAACATAATCGTCAAAGATCATGTCTTTGATTAGCAAACAAGAGTTCCGTTGCTTTATTCCAATTAAACCCATGATAAATGGCGTGTGACAATCTGCTGGCAATGCTCACTATGTTTACACAGGAACCCTCTGAACCCCTTTTAAAAATCACAGTTTAGCAGTGACATACAGTATAAGTCACGGGCTTTACAACTGACAATAAAGTCACGGCTCATAAATCATTATGTCACGCTGCAGCTGTTTTGCTCTGTGCTGTGATAATGACTTATATTCTGACAGCAGGAGACGAGGGAAAAAAAATGTTGGCCATTTACCCACTATTCATTAACATCTCAAAATGTAGTCATCCCTCTGCAGCCACGCTCAAAAAGCAAAAACAGAACAGATAAAATGTCCTGTCAGTCAGTGTTTGTCAGGGGAGAAATGGAAGCACATGACAGTGCGGGAGCATACCTGGATGTCACACACTTCCCCCGCTTCCCCGAGTCATTAGCATCAGTTTGTCATGACAGCACCTGACACATGACAGGCAAAGGCCTTCTCCGTCGTTCATCCCAGGAGAACACATCTGACAACCAGCTGACTTGACTGACTCACTCACTCATACACTGACTAACTGGCTGACTGACAGACGATCCTGGAGTCGAGGGCTGCGGTGCTACACAGATGATAAGCAAAGAGGACAAACAAGCTGCAGAGTGGAAGTGAAGAGGAGAATGGAACAAACTGGCACATGGCAAACTGCTCTGTTTGTTTGGAAAATGGCCTACGCTGCTACACACTAAATCCGGAGCCATTTGTGACCCGAGTGACACTCTTCCCCGCACTGCCAGTGCTCCGCTTCAACCCCCCCCCCACCAAACCTGGAAAGTCAGAAATAGCAGCAGAAAGGGGAGAGAAACAAAGATGCTGAAAGACTCAGAGAGACTAGTGGCACTCTGCGCTAGCCTGCCAAGTGGCACCGGTGCCACTGCGCACACAGTTAGGTGCCAAAGCTTGTCAAACACGGGGCAAGCATCCAATCCAATCCAGTGGCAGAGGGGAGGGCTGGCTGCCACTCATATCACTTATATAGGAGCCTTCAGCGCTCAGCGCTGCCAGGCCTTAAAAGCACCTGCTATTCAAGGGGCCCCTTTGTGGAATAAAGAACACAAATTACAGGTGCATGTTCACCACTGAGGGGAAGGAGGAAAATTAGATTACGCCCAGACTATTAGGAGCGACCATATGTTTTGGAAACACTCAAAAATATGAGCGCTGAACTTTCAACTTCCTGTGAATTCCTTCCACACTGAACCATATGTCAAGACTGCTGCATTTGTCCTGAGCTATAAATAATAGGAGGCTTCTTGCTGAACCAGTAAATTTCACGGTGCACAAAGTTTATATGACAAATGTGTCTCGTAATTGTAATTGGGGTTGGCTTTCTCGCAAAGGTGCTTTGTTCTGGGTATTTACTGCGAAAAAAGTGCCTGAGGGATATAAAAGGAGAGTTGCTTTCTCAGTCGAGCAAGTGTGTTTATGTTCCTGCGTGTGTGTGTGTGTGTGTGTGTGCGTTTGTGTGTGCAGATGTGTCTTGATTGAGTCTGGCCCGGGTCTACCTGTGCACGATTTGTGTCTTGATTGGGTTTTTGGTGTGTGTGTGAGTGTGTGTTTGCGTGCGTGTGTGCTCAGTCACATGTATTTGCATAATTGTCATCACCAGTGTTTCTCATTGTCAGGAGACTATTAACATTTACCACACGTTAGCACCCCCTGCGTGCCCTCCCCCCCACCACCACCAACCCCCAGATAAATAAGTGAGATGTCCAGGAGAGATCATTATCAGAGAGGCTCTAAATCGATCCATCCTAATTAATTACCTGCTTGATAGATCGGAGTGAGGCCCATCACACTGCAACAACCCAAGAGAACAGGCCCGGCTGTTCACATCCCACACATGATACAAACAGACAACTATAGACAAACTGTAAAGACAAATGCATGACAATGTTGTTTATAGCAAACTATTGATGAAAAAACATTTTGTTAACAGGGACAACCGCTATTAAGAAGCAGACATCTTATCTGAAAGAAGAAAATATATACACACACCAAATGTTCATCCAAGAGGTTCAAAGGACTGCACGACTCCACTTCCTGCTACCTCGAGCATCACAAACAGCTACGACACCTACGACAGCCCCCTCCATGTTAGAGGACAAATATATAGACCCCCTGCAGCAGCCATGATGTGCCATGTTTGTTGGCAAATCAGTCACCTAATTTGCATATGCTGTTGATCCGGTCATTATGTAGGGAGAATCGAGATAACAAGAACGCCGCTTATCAATAGCAGGTGTATGTGCAAACACGGTGAGAGAACCGGCCTCGTATCACAGAAATTATATTCGCGTTCGACTGCTCAATCCATTTTTCATAACTGCTTATCCTCATCAGGGTCTGGAGCCAATCCCAGCTGACATTGGGCAAGAGGCGGGGTACACCCTGGACAAGTCGGCAGTTTATCATGCTGATACATAGAGACAAACAACCATTCACAGTCACATTCACACAGGCAATTTAGAGTCATGAATTAACCTGCATGTGTTTTGGACTGTGGGAGGAAGTCTGAGCCAGATTACACCAAGAAAGAGGCAGCAGCTGATGGAAGGAACCAGGCACCAGGAGGTTGTGAGGTGTCAGTGCTAACCACTGCACCACCGTGCTGGCCCTGTTTTACTGTTACGCCCCTGTCTAAGGATGTGAGAGCGCAACATAAGGATGAGGCAAGTGAAAGTCAATGCAAAAAGTAGGCAATTTATTGCTACATACAATGAGCGGACAGCTTCTAATAAATACAAGCTTTTATAATAAACTGAAGCTCGACTTCAAGGTGAACAAAGGCCAAAATAATAAATAAAACCAGGCTTTCTATTGAGACTAAAACCCCAAACAGAAGACAAGATACTTGTATTGGCCCCAGCTGGGACAAGGAAAACAGGAAAAACAACATTTAATGAAAAAAAAATGTAATGATGCATCGTGACACGATTAAAAATCGGTACAAATGCGTGACGACTCGCATTGGTTGACAGAAAAAATGAATCGCGATTCTTGGCGAATGGGAACCCGCACAGCTCGTGCTCTCACTGGTCAAACAGGCTTCCCGGCGCGTTGCGTGAGCATGGCGTATTTGGTCCGTCCTGCACGCGACTTCAAACCCCACCGGGAGTGTCTCAGAAGCGAGCGCTTAGCCCACCAGACTTTGTTTACTTGCTCAGATTTGGACATTTTCCCGGTGTTTCCCTTCTAAACATGCTTCTACATGTGTAAATATGCTACGTAGTTAGTTAGTTTTGCTTTTGTCTGTTTTTACGACCGGCAGTTTGCACGGGGTATTTATTTTGAAAATCCACTGGCTTCTCTTTGCTTTTTCTGTGTCTGGCTTTCGCCCGCTTGAGGTGCTCTGTGTAAATTGACGCGTGCTGCTCGCAAGTTTTAATGTTTTTTTTTTATTGTTATGTACAAAACTTACCGGCCAGAATGGGCTGGTGATCAAAAAAGTTAGTTTATAGCCCTGGTTAAGCCCCCTCGATCGAAAACTGTACATCACACCAGTTACCAGCAGTTTACTGAGATTCTTTTTAAAGAAAGCAGATATTTGTCATGTCTTTTGTTGTTTGTTGTTTTGTTGTTTAAGATGTAAGTTGCACTTTTTGTAAGAGAACACAAACTGTTTGAGAGTTTCTGTAAAGAAAGATTTTTTTTTTTCTGTAAAAGGAGATTTTTTTTCCTACAAATAAAAAGTATAATAAATATAATAATTTTATTTGGTCATAATTTGTCTGTGGCTCATTTTGATTTTTAAAAAATCTTGAAAAAATTGTATCGTGAACAAAAAATCGTGACTCGAATCGAGTCGTGAGTTGAGTGTATCATTACATCCCTAGTAACAAGTTTAACAGAGCTTCACTTCACATCACAGAAAGACTGGACGATGACGAGAATCAAGGCACCACTGCCTGCATCGACCCTCTGCATCTTCCGGAAACCCGGAAACTAAATAGGTCGATTAGCCAGTCTGCAGCAGCAATGCCAGGTTGGCCAATCCACACTGGAACCAACCCCCTAACAAAAAGGAGGAAAGAGACTTGTGACAGATTCATGCAGTACACAAAAATATACAGCATAAATGTGGCTGGGGCTGTAACATGGTCATGGTCAACTGAATCCATGTTCAATGATCCAACAAGTCCTCCAAATAAAAACAACAGAAATAAAGATAAACTGACAAATTTTCAATGTTTATTAATTTAAATTGCTATATGAAGTTTATTACAGGATCGTTCACAAACCTTACATGTACATTTGAACAGAACATAGAAAATTGAACATACTCCTGTTTGCAGTCGCCCCATATTAACATTGTGTTGGCAATGGAGTTAAGAAAATGTTGAGATAATGTTTCCTCATGAAGATTCCAGTTTTATAGCTGGTCTAAACTGGCTAAGAAGTAATAAAGAACAGCCACTAAAAGTCTATGAAAATATAAAGAAAATGCAAATAACCTAACCATAACCTGGTTTGCATTCTGTTCTAACTTAATAAAAGTGTATAGAAAATTGAAAGTATTTCAAGTTACAAATCTGAATGCTGCTTTGGCCTCTTCAAGACAAATTACATTAATTATTCATATATTCTGTTTCTATATTCATACATTCTGTGTGACTGTTGATCAATGAAGTGGACGCAGGCCTTTAAAGTCACTAAAGTATTCTTAAAACAGTAATTGCACCCAGGCAAAGAATCTTTGGTTGCAGACTTATGGTGACAACATCCTTTTTCATGACCCTGTGCAATATGTAGTTATGCATATAAATGTAGAAAGATAGGGCTGAGAAGGAATACAGAACGAGAACAGCTGTAGATGTTTCTATATAAACTGCTGTACAGCATTACAGCATCTGGGTGTGTCTGGCTGTTACATGATTGAAACTAATGTAGAAGTTGATTTTTCAAGAAAGAATAAAGTCAACCTGAAACAAAAAAAAATACCTGGAACAGGAAGAACAATTTCACCACAAGCACAAAATAACACCTGCACACTTGCAAGCAGTCCTGAGTGCCTTTATCAGCTGTACAAAGTCTTGAACTCAGTGTAGCTCGATGGACAAATGGACACACACTGTCTGTGTGGAGTGAAGGAACCTCCACACCCCCTGCAGAGCACAGAGGCAGGGAGCAGAGAATCCAATAACTTTTCATTTTCCCATTGAAAAGCGCTCCTTTTCTCCTCTGTAATCCTGTCTGTGCAATGATCCCTGCTTCTTTCTTTTTTTTCTCTTTTTTACCCCCTCACACTTCCTTATCCAAAGACATGCACCTAAGAAGAGGATCAACGGGCTCCTCTGCAAGCTATCTGGACGACCAATGTCACATTAAAACCCTGCTAAGCTCTAATTACAGTGTGTTAGAAAGCAGCAGATGAAATACGGCGGTTCTGTAATCTGGTGCTGAACTGAACTGGGACACTACGTCAGCGGGAAGAGAGAAAGAGCGCAAATGTGAGACATAAACCATCTTAAATTGGTTGAGTGAAGCACGAAATATTGGCCACATCCTCTCAGTATGCCCTCTGTGTGTGTGTGTGTGTGTGTGTGTGTGTGTGTGTGTGTGTCTTTTCCGTCTGTCTCTTTGAGGTTTCTGTCGAGACTCCTCGCCCTTATATGCTCCATTTCCCCCGTCTCACTTTTTCCTTTCTTGGACTAAAGCAATAGTGTCAACATTATTTTGAACTGAAAAGTAATTTTCTGCACTTGGCAATCATTTCTTTGTGGATCACAATACAGACCAAATATTTCAATTTAAATGAAGTTTGAGTTCTTGTCACATTTAATGTAAGGAAATATTATTATGATGATACTGCAGCTATAGTGTGAATATTTTGATTTTCAAAAGACGCCGCTCCTTTCACAGCTGCTTACAGATTTAAGAGGTGGCATTGCTTGGCGACGTGCTCCCTCTTAGTTTTCTTGATGCTCAGCTAACAGGAGCCCTTTGCTCATTTTCCACTCAGAAAGTGGAAGCTAGTAAGTCTAGTTTGCTAACTTTAGCACTAATTAAAGAGTCATTGTTATTGCTCCTGCACTGTGCTGTGTTAATCCAATTATACAAAAAATATATATATATATTATGTCCATATAGTGATAGCAATTTGACAGTTTGACTCAAAACTCTACAACAAAGGTCAGTTCATAAATGAGCAATAGCTAACAACACATTCACTTAAAAACTATTCACTCGAAAGCAACATAAGAAACTATATTTAGAGACCACACACACAGATATTGTGACTGTGAGTGTGAATGGTTGTGTGTCTCTATGTCCCCTGTGATGAGCTGATGACTTGTCCAGGGTGTACCAAAGTCAGCTGGGATAGGCTCCAGCCCGCTGTGACCCTGATGAGGATAAGTAGTTACAGATAATGGATGGACGTTAGATGTTTCACTTTCTACCAACTCAACAGCAAAAGTACATTGCTTGTTACTCAGCCAAAAGCTGAAGGTTCCTTCAAACATGTCACATCTTATATATTTAATAGAATAAATAAGAAGTCATTGTTGTTGGAAGTTAGGGTTGGAAATATATATTTCAGACACATCTTTTTTGTTACATTTGTTGAAATTCTCTTGACACCCCGACAGAGTAATCAATAAATCAAATGCTCTGAAATAAAAATGAAAAAAAAAAACAAAGCAAGAAGCAGGATGTGTGGATGTGACTGGAAATGATTCTGCCCAAATGAAAATCTGCTTTGGGGGAGTGATTTTGGAGGGAGGCCTGAAAGGAGGGTTTGGGATTTTTTCATTTACATTCAAAATCTTTGACAGCTGCCGGACTACTGTTTGGAACCATCAACTGATCATAAATAGCTAGCTAAACATTAGAAATGGAATGGTGCACATTCACAACTCTGAACAAAACCTGAGTAATTTCTGCATTAGCGGCAAAATGCAACATGTAAAGGCTCCAATTAAAGGCCAAGGTTGACACACAGATGTGTGGGTATGATGTGATGACTAAGTCTTCCCTTTATATTATCATGTGGGTGTGATGATGAGGGGACAGACAGGGTGAGTCTGGAGGTTCCAGAGAGGTGAGACAGGCATACGTAGCAACCACACAGCGGTGCCACACTGTGTATGCCACGCATGATCAACTCTCATTACAGCTGTGCTCGCACAGCAGGTTCATAAACACGACTGCAGAGGCAGGATCACATGCACACACACCTCCACAACTCCACATACACACACACACACACACACACACCTGAAAACACACCAGAGTGACGTAATAACCTGTGGCCTCATTTGCATACATTTTATTGCAGACTTGTCAGCCTTCTGCTCGACACCTCCCGCCTCGTCTTCTTTACATGAGAATTGGCATCAAGCTGCGATCGCTCATAAGGCATCATCAGAATAACAGGAAGTACCACAACACACACACGCTTGTAGACACACAGGGAAACAAAGGACCAATGAGGTGAAATAAACAAGCATCGATTTTCAGGAGGGTGAAGTCAAAGAAAACTTTCAAGATAAAACGTGTTAGAGTAACTGTCGTAATAGACAAAATCCTTTCTCTTCCTCTTGTTTCTTGGTGTTCAGTGAGCAAGATGCAATCTTATCCACGATTTTCACGGCTGATGTATTTTAAAATGCCGATTTAAAGCCGTGATCAAGATAAACAAAGAGCTCACAGTATCGTTAAATGATTTAATTTCATGGTCTTAATCAGGGTGGATTTCATGGACAACGGCCAGATCCATATCTAAGCACATCTCGTTACAGGTTACCTGCTCGGATCAGCCCACCGCTGTTTGTGTATTCTCAACTGATTTCATTGATTTTCTGATTGTCATGAGCCACTCGACAAGTGCAAGCTGTGAAAATTAACAACCTTCATTTTAAAGAGAAGAAAACGTCGGATTAGAGGAAAACACAGAGGGTAAACTGGCTATCTTCTCTCGCCAACGATCAATAGATGTAGAAAGTGATGGAAGCTAATTGCTGACTAGAGTTAAAGGTGAAAAAGGAAGCCAAGCTAATCCAAAATTGCATTTGAAAGATCCTCAAAAAAAAATAAAAATCTAATCCTGAGGATGGGGTTTAAAAACGTCTTCCAAGTTCCTGGCGGAGCTTTTTGATGTGCGCATTAGCATTCAGGTGGTGGAGCTGTGATAATGTCAAAGGTCTACATCTGAGGTGCATGACTAATTTAACAGAGGTGCGATTTCACTAAAAGAGATGGATGTGTCATAACAGCTTCCAGTCAATTTGCTCAAAAGAGACATTGATCTACATTTGATCTACAGGGCTGGTGGCCCCGAGGACTTGATTCCTCCATCACTCTGCGCTGATGAATCTTCAACTTGTGTCGTCGTTGAACCTGGACTCTATTAAAAGGCGTCTGACCCCTGCAATGAACAGACACAACCTTCCCTGAGTCTCTAAGGGGAAAGACCGGATAAAAATCAAAAACTGCTCTTCTCCAGGAGGATCAGAGTGCACTGAAAACTGCAGTTAGCTGTTGTGTTGCTTTTTATTTTAGGATTGAGGGTTCTGCTTTTGGAAATAGACCAGAAGAGCTTCTCGTGGCATTAACAGCAGGTGAAAATACACATTTCCCTCTCAGCACACACACACACACACACACAAACTTAATATCTCTTACTCTGGGCCACTGTCACCGCCATCACGTGAAGGCCGAGACGTGACGGACAAAAGACAAGACAAGAGAGGTAATGGAGGAATTGATGAGGAGGGAGAGCAGGGGGCAGGAAGCAGATTGAAGAGGAAGGTGAAGGAGAAAACTGTCAGGAACTGTGGGAGGTAAGAGAAGAGAGAAATGAGGGGCGACTTGCAGAAAGAGTGCTTTTACTTTTTCTTGCAAGCCAGGGAGTAGATGTCACATAAAAGCCTGGATTATCAACTTACAAAACACCACCAAGAGTCAAAAGAGGACAATGAAGCGTGTGTAAATGTTTCAACGCACTTCCAACACTCCAGAGTACTAGAAATATCTGTCAACCTGAAGGCCACTGAATCTCTTTTGCACTAGCTAATGTACTGCATCAGTTTAGCTTGTGCTCAGCCTGCCAAATGAGATTTGAAATTTGAATCAGCTCCAAGTCTGCAGGGCCAACAGTTATGAGCCGGTGGTTGCTCAGAACAATATGGTTTTATCAAGCTGATATTCATGGACATACATATGTAAACCATCAGGAGGGGTAGCATATATAGCGTATGTAACCTTCAATTCAAAGATGCTGTTGCAGATAGATGTACTAAGCATGCTGGGAGTTTACACACAGTTAACTTTGCCTGTTGTTTGTTGCTGGGCAGGTAGCATATAGTAGTTTTACCAACTGTGGCTCAACACGACGGGAATGACAGTGGATTCGTGGGCCGTAAAAACTAAACTGCAGTAAGTAAATAATTCTACGTGCCTTACAAGCAACAATAAATTGATTTGATTAATCAATTTGTTTTCTACTACTAACTATTAAATTATTTGTCACATATTTTGACAACTGATCAATTGTTTTGTGTCCTTTTTCAAGAAAAATTGCCAAAATTCTCATTCAAATATTTCTGCTCATCAAAAGTGAATATTGTCTGTGACAGTGAACTGAATACTTTTGACTTTGTGGACAAGGCTGTTCACCTCCTTCCTTCTTAGGGTGCGGTTGAATAGTCAAAAAAATTACCTCCTAACCACTTTTCCTTGAACTCTATGGAAAAACGCCATGAAGTTGAGGAAAGATGTGCAGGAGAATTCATAAGGACGACCACGGTGTTCAGAGAATCTGACTGTACTAATATGATAAGACACTGATATGGTCTGTGCTAAAACTATAAGGTTCAGAAGATGGACTACAAAACAAACATCTGAGATACTTCTTGATGTACGCTCTTACAGTGCTTTTTTATGCAGGATATATAAATGTGGACAACTCAGTGAAAAGTAGGACTTCATTATCAACGTCAGAATTAAAATAATAAAGGCATATTGTGCACCTGTCACAGAATTAAAATGAAGTGTCACAGTGGTCACTCCCGCTCACACTCCTGTCGACTAATCTCAACTTTAATGATCTGGAGAGACAATCCAGATGTCCATCACTCTGAAGATGTGATATTCATGTTTTATATGTTCATTTGAATGCTCAGGATAACTTATAAGTTATTTAGTTAGTAGCAACATTTTACATGTTTTGTTTTTTGTTTGTTTTTTGCTGCTGCAAGGAATTGTGGGATGGCATTGCCTCCTTTCCTTATAGGAGATAAGAAAAAGGAAGCAGTGAAGCTCCTTTTTTTAATGTTTAGAGAATTCAGACAGCTTCAAACATGGCGGCTGCGTATACTTCAGGTCTTTTCACTTAGTGAGGAACCTTCCTAAGCAAAATTGACTGTTCAACTAGACCCCCAGTGTTCTTACTGTTTTTTCCTCCCTTCCCCTTGTCTTGTCCCCCATGTGTGTGTGTGTGTGTGTGTGTGTGGGTGTGTGTGTGTCACTGGGAATGGCCAGTGTGGCAGTTTCTGTCTCACCTGCCTGATTACCTCATCAGCTGTGACTTATCAACCAATCAACCTATGCTTCATAAATCAGATTGCTCTCATGCTTAAGTGCTACACCCAACTCTGTGTTTTTGCAACTCTGCTTCTCTGTAATTCTTTTTTTTTCCACAGTATCTTTATTTAAATTTTATAGCAGCACAAGATAATCACAGTGCAAACAATCGTGACATGTATAGCCTAACCATGGCCGTATGTCATTTCTCATAGATTAAATATAGCAAAAACACAGCTTAAAACAAAACAATCACAATAAAAACACAAAACGAGCAGTATGCTTCTCTTGTTATTTAGACAAATTATAAACATATATAATGTAATGAATTGTGAAATAATGGTAACGATAATCTACGGGCTTTTTAAAGTAACAGAAAAAAAAAAAAATATATATATATATATATATTATATATATATATATCTATATATTAATATATTATATCTAAATAAACTGCTAACGTAATAGCAAAAAAGACATTAACATTCACAATTTTGGAGATTGCCATACCCACAGTTAGTCATCAGTTTGGTTTTCTGTTAAGTCTGAGTTCTTGACATATTCAATAAAGGGCTTCCACATACCTTCAAATACATGCTGTTTGGCTTTCAGAATATAAGTAATTCTTTCCAACAGTAGGCTTGATAACATTTGTTTTAACCATTGACTGGTACTTAGTTGATGGGTTCTTTTCCATAGTAGTGCAATACATGTTTTGGCATTTAACAAGCTTAGATCTATAAATGCTTTTTCATACTTACTAAAGTTATGTTTCTCTGGATAAAGGCCCAGCAAGAAAAGCTTAGGATCCAATGATATTGATTTGGAAACAATCTTTTCGATTATTACTCTTATCTCTGCCCAGAATTTAATAATTATTCTACACTGCCAAAGGCAGTGAAATAGTGTTCCTCTATCTTCTGTACATTTTGTGCATATCTCTAGTATATTCGAGTCATATCTATTCAATTATATCGGTGTTACATACATCCGCATTAAACATTTATATTGTATTATTCTAAGGCGTGCATTTATGGATGCAGAATGAGCGTTGGCACATGCAGCTTTCCACTGTTCCTTGTTAATATCTGTTTGTATGTTTTCCTTCCAGGCCCTTAGCTTATATGTTGAGTTCTCACTTGAAAATGATATCAACAAGTTGTAGAGTTCTGATATTGCACCCTTTCTTAGACAATTCTTTGTTATAATTTTTTCTAGTTGCTACAGGGTTTAGAAAGTACATTGCTTTGATTTATTTTAACATAATCTCTAAGCTGAAGGTACTTAAAGAAATGTTTTCTCTTAAGATTGTAATTCTTCTTTTACTCTGTGACTCATCATGATCTCCCAGTGCTCATCCATCCTCCTGCCACGTTCGACTCTGTTTGTTTCCACATCTTCGCTCTGGGATTCCCGTCACCACCAGCCGTGCACCACCCGGGATACCACACCACTGGTTCCCCCACCTGCACTGCACATTCTCTTTGTATTATCAACAAAGATTCAGTCTCTGGTTTATGTTTGCATCTGTTGAAGTTATCTTGAACAACTACGGGCTTCAAGAAACAGTGATCAACATTTTTTATAATTTGATTAATCAAACAACAGATTTATTGATAACTAAAGTATCACTATAGCAGCTCACAGTACACATTTCCATTGTTACTGTCAAAAGCATTTGGCATGTGTTCATCAGGAGAAGTTAAATTAATTGAAATGTAAATGCAGCCAAGATTGATGAATGTTCAACTGAAAGAGTCTCGTAAGCCCGTCAATAATATTAAATGTCACATTACAAAAGCTTTTATTACTAAAGTCTTAAAAGCACACTTGTCATCTCTTTTTCTCTGAACACAGTCCAACGCTTCAGTCTAATTAGGCATGAAAAACCAAAGAAGAAGCCTTTGTAGTACAGCTGTAGCTTATTTTATTTTACTTTCATTCACGTCTTCATCCTCTGGCTCCGCTGAGCTGATTGTGACATGGCATCTACGTGGAGAGCTTTGCCACGCTGAGTAAGTTATTCTGTTGGTGGGAGCACGGGGGCATAGTTTGAGGTGATATTATGTTTACAGTGAGTCAAATCCCATGCCTCACAGCTCCCCCAGCATCAATGGAGACGAATAACAAGAGCGAGAACAAGAGAAAATACTTTTCTTTTACTGATGTAGCAGGCGATACACTTCATGAGCACGGCCGATATGGAGAGAACGAAGTAGGAGAAAAACAGTGAGTCACCACAAAGGGAATAAATGAAATTCATCTTAGCTTCTTTCTAATTTAAGACAAAGGCACAGCAGAGGTGTGAAAATAAACAAATGTTTAGACGTGATCTCGCCATTTCAGACCTCTCATCTCTAATTGTCCCATGCTGTTGTAATAAAGGTGTCTAGACGCTTCAACACCATGAGTGGGATTAGTATCCGGTGCACAGTGTGCGTTAATGTCAGGTCCAGAAATGGATTTAAGTGAAAGTCAGTCATTTTTTTTTCTTTCTGTTTGGTTGTTCTGGAACCGCCCTGAGGGAGCACTCGGCTGAAAGGACACCACTGAGGCCAGCCGGGGTGAGCGGCTTGACATAAGCCTGGCTGGATCTGGTGCATCAAACCTCTGTGGCACAGTAATGGAGACAGCGCCCCGGTCTTGCGTGCGGCATCCAGAGAGGAAGCCCTCTGAAATGGAAGCGCTGGCTTTTGGATGCCATTAATTTGCAGTGACAGTTTGGCTTTGGTCGGTCACAGTGCTGCATAAGAGAGGTCGACCTCAATACTGCACTCATCCTCCTTTTTTTTTTTATGCGCTTGAAAAAACGTAGGGGAGGGTACTATCTCTTTTTACATACATTTGGTTAAACAGCAGCTGGCAGTCAGCCGTAATTATACACCTTAGCCTGTGCATTATTTATGCCACCTTTTAAAATCCATTAAAAGTCATTTGGTCTCTTCTAAAACCTGTCATTATCGATTGACTTTACTGTAATTGCTGCTTTAAGCGCTCAAAGATTTTCTGCCGGGTGATTACGGATGTAAGCACGGCTGCAAGAGTGTGCAGCGAACATACGCTTATCAAAGCATTGTAAAAACTGGAGTAGTATTTCACCTGGTGGTCAGCAGAGGTCTGGATTCAGCCTCTGATTGGAGTGTATGGAGGTTTTACAACTCAGACCCTTCACACGTTCCTCCTCAGCCGATGATTTGTACGCTAATAATGCCGCGGTTTACTTCCATCGTAACAGCTACTAAAACTGCATCAATCACCGCTAAAAATAAATAAATAAATAAATAAATGACAGCGCTGATTTCACACACTTGACTCGCTGAACCGAATGAGGCAGCGTTTTCTAAATGGAAGCCGTCTGACCTGATCTGACCCTTTAAGCACACGCCGGTCCTCAAGATCTTCAAAGACACAATTACAGCTCAGATCTCTCTCTGTGTCTCTCTGTCTCTCTTACTCTCTCTATTATAAGACCTGCAGAAGTGCTTGAGTGAGACCTAGTAATCAATACAGACATCATTAGCATGGTCTTGCTAGAGTGGCTGTCTCAACATTCTGTGTTTAACGTTTAACGTCATGAGCCATTGGAAATGTTTCTGGGTGGGGGTGGCATGGGGGGCTTATTAATTCAAAAGCAAGTCCAGCTGAGTGCGAGGCCACCCAGCGGCTCAGCCATCTCAAGCTAAATGGGCTCTTAGGTGTTTTAGTGTGGTTTTTAACTGCGGGATGATTGAGCCTCAACTAAGCGAGGTGACGTTTTGAGGACAGCTGTAGGTGTAGGGGATGATGATTATAACAGATGTGAGAACATCAGACCACTGAACAGAGGACGTGTATTTAGGCGCAGCGATATATCAAGTCCAATATACCAGTCTGGCCCAAAGCTGCAAATGTACCTCAAGGGGCTTTAAAATCTATACAGCATATGACACACTCTATCTTTAGCTCCTGGAAGCAGATAAGGAAAACCTGCTAAAAAAAAAAACTTTTAATGGAAGGGGAAAAAAAGGAAGACACCTCGTATGGAGCAATGTGCATAATTATAAATACATTCTAACACGGGGAATGTGGATCTGGGAGGATGTATGGGTCTAAGGTGTCGCCAAGCATGCCTGAGCCACAGGACTTCCTCTTAAAGGTGGACCCTGGAAGGAGACAGCCAACACAGACCTAAGCATGTCATTTTCACAGATAGAAGAAAGGGGAATCCACAGTGCCACTGTCCTTTTGTGCTGTAGAAATATGTCACAACGAATAATATCTGGCACATTCATTGCAGTCTGGAAAGAGAGATGTTCTTCATTTTGACTGTGGTTACTGACTAAAAAAAACTCAGGAGTGCTTCAACTTTTTTTGCTTGGAGGTCTAAAACTGAAACTTGTGGGCCTTGTGCCAAAACCAATCTATTGTATTTTATTGTATTCTTAGACTGTAAAATGATACTAGGATCCCAAGTTTCCCCGCTGTGCTCAGATTATGAAAGCTTAAGTATTTTTATCTCATAAATAGCAGCATAAAGACAATTTATATTATTTTCTCAATATTATTTCAATAATTCTTGCTAGACTTTAATCTTATGGCAGATCACCTTTGGCCTGGCGACCCCCACTTTGGGTAGCCCCTTTCTAAACCCATGAGATCAGGTATGTGAGGATGCAATGGTCATTTCTAAGAAGAGCAAACGTTATTGTCATAGTGAAGTAAATGTAACAAAATGCCCCGAATGACAAAAAGTGACTCGATGTGGCAGAAAGTGGCTCGATAGTGCGTGCAAAGCACTGTTGTGTTAGAACCAGTGTTATGGTAATCCATCTAGTAGTTGTTAAACTCTATCCGTCACTGTCATCTTCTGCTTATTCAGGGTCAAATCTTGGTGGCAGCAGGTTAACCAGGGTGTTTCACATGTTCCTCCCCCCAGCAATGTTCCAGCTTCTCCATGGGGATCCCGAAGTGTTCCTAGGACAGAGGGGATATGTAATCCCTCCAGTGAGATCTGGGCCTGCCCTAGTGTCTCCTCCCAGATGGATGTGCCCGGAAAACCTCCAAAGAAAAGGACCCAGGAGACATTCTAATCAAACACTGGATCCACCTCGGCTGGGTCTTTACAACATGAAGGGGCAGCTCCTCATCCTATATCTAAGGCTGAGCCAAACCACGCTAGAGGAGGAACTCATTCCGGCCAATTGTATTCATGATCTCACTCTTTCAGAGTGAGAACCATGGCCTTCAGGTGCTGACTCTCATCTTGGCTGCAAACTTCCCCAGTGCATACTGGAGGTCACAGAGCCAACATGACCACATTGTCTGCAAAAAGCAGAGATCTCCTGAGTTCTGAGGTTCCCAAACCACGCACTGTCGTCACCCCAGCTGTCTTGAGGGGCAAGGTCTTGGCAAAGTCCAACATCCCCTGAAAACCTCTTTGACTTTGTTTCAAGAATATTTTAAAGAACAAACTTTAGAAAAAAACAGTTTTTTTAAATGGCTTTAGTAACTAAGACATTTTTTTTGGATGTGATTAAATTGTTTGATTGTAAGCTACTAGTTATTTTGCTAATCAAACAATTAGTCTGATTCATGACCCAATATTTGTTAAATCCTGGCTATGGCCCTATACATAAGCTAGATTATGAAATATGAATAATGTGCTGTTAGTTTTACTGTACCTCTTCAGATCTCAAAATGAATCAATTGAAGTGATCTGAGAATCAAATCTTTGCTTGCAACCTCTCGACATGTTTAACCAGTGACAAGGGGTCTGGAGTAGACTTGCATTAAACAGCCACAAGCTAAACACACTGCTCAACAGCCGTAGAGTTGCATGTGACAGGCCTCTTGTGTATTATTAAGTCTCTCCAGTCTCACCCTCCTCATATTAACAAACTTAATATTAAAAACTTTCAGTATCATCCTTCACACTTGAGTTCTCTTCATATTCCTCTACAACTGTGATTCAAACTGTGCTTTGTTTTTATGCAGTAAACGGAGATGAAGCATAATTGGGCACCGGTTCACATATGACAGCATATGTAGCATCCACCTGAACAAAGTCCAGGCCAGGCCTGAGTGGGGGCTGGTCGAGTGGGGGGTCCACACACCAGACTCCCATGGTACCAGCAGATGGCTGAGAAGCTGACCAAGTATGGCGATTCAATCTGCTGCTATTATCCAAGGTGGGCCAACTTCCTCCAACCAGCAGGTTGTCTCTATCATCATGCGCTCGCTCTCCAAAACTAATGTCTCCTGTGTGTATCAGCTGCGATGTTGTGTAGCTCTGCTGTGGGTGGAGAAATATGAGAATTTCTGAGTCATGCTTACAATTTGGGGAATAGCACTTGATTGCAAATGAAAATGAAGCAAGCAAGTAAATCTTGAAATGATTGAGAACACTTGGGAGCCTAGCAACAAGGACAAATTCCTCCCATAGATTTCCATATCTGTGTTCAGGAGGAGATGATGATGATTTGAAATGTTGAAGGAAACCAGAGTATGATTAAATCATATGTATATTGAGCTGTTTTTTCCAGATATTTGTGGCTGCTAGTGTATCTGCAAAGGTGGAGATTAAATAGGACAAGTATAACAGAAAAACCTTTCAATTACTTTCCACAGGCCAAACTCTGGGTGTCCTGGCATTGCTGGCACAGAGATATAAATCAATATTTGGGTAAACAGTAACTACAAACTCCCTGCTGTCAGGCCTGAAAACACTGCTGTGGAGGTTAGCCTTCAATCTAATTACTTAAAATCTGCTTAGAGTGGAAGGATACACACACAAGCACAGCTCAAGCGGATATCTTCAGCAGCACGTTTGCCTCAGTAAGAGCCCATAATGAGTGCAGGCTGCATATCACAGTTTAATCTTCCATGCTGCATTTTCTATTAGAAGCCAGACAAATGATAGCAGGTAAGGAAAAGGAAAGGTCAGCTGATTCTCTGCCTCATTGATTGTCTGATTTTCAGTCTAAGATGCCAGTGTGTGTGTGTGTGTGTGTTGTGTGTGTCCTCGTCTGATTTTATGATCTGAAGGATCGCTCGCCACATGTCAGGAGCCCGCACTGACTGGCTGCTGATCACGAAGGTCATCACAAGAAGGAAAGCATGCATATGCAAAAAGAAGGAACACATTTACACAGAGGCAGAAAACACTGTAATTTATTTACCACTGAAGTAATACACATCTCTGCATGTTCTCTTGCCACAGTCTTTCCTACCTACTCCGCGTCTCAGCCTCCTGAACAGTTCAAGTTCAGTCCCCTCCTAGGGGGCTGAAGCACTTACCTACCAGAGAATTCTCACTTTTTTTTTTTTTTTTTTTTTTTTTTTTCATTCCTTCTTTATGTTCTGCAGCTCACCGGCCAACCTTTCACTCCTTTTTCATACTGCTTCATCTGCGACCCCACGGCGTTCAGCTTGGCCGTTTCTCTCTGCCTGCAGGAAGAAATATAAGGTGGTCACATTCTTCATGCTGCGGTAGCTTGGACGGTTGGAGCTCAGTGAAGTTTCAGAATTAGATTTTGGCAAGCAAGGCCTCTAAAGGGTTAATAGACTCTTTATGCAGTACATTTGTGATTAACATGAAGAAATACATTCAACAAAAATCTGTATATTTGCATTATGTGAATCTGAGTTTACATCTAAGGCTGGAATCAGCAGTTGTGGTTATTTGGTGTTAATTAAAGTTCAATACATTGTTTAGTTAAGACAGACCAATCCTAACGGGTGAGTTATTGTATAACTGTTTTACACACTGAATTCAATGTCATGTTCTCAACAGAATCACAAGTCATCTTAAACATGGTACACCTTTACATGTATTTACTTGCCAGTGGATGCAGAGAGTTTTTTTTATTTTATTTATCTGATACACAGACTCTGTCTTTGTAGCTTGGTTGTGTGCCAGCTACACTGTGCACATTGAGGCAGCACAACATTGCAGAGCTGGATTTAGACTACCAGCAGGTGAAGCATTATTATAGAAATGTCAAGAAACCATATCCTGCGGAATTAATGTGAGTATGCCGATTTTCTAAGAAGCATCCAAGTTGGGAGGAAGCTAATAAGTAACTAAAAAAACTGAATTAATGATGAATATACAGTATATTATATGTGTGCAAAGTGTTGTAACTGAGTTATATAATATACAGGGTTAAACCAGGGTTAAGTTCTATTTCAGAGTGTTGGAGAGCCTGGCGAGCAGCTATAGTGAAGTATTAGATGAGGCCAAAAAATATGTGCAAATACTGTATGACATCTTGTAGTTATGTAGTCAAGTAGATCATTTTATATACAAAGTAGATATAGTTTTCTTCTGCCTCTTTTCTTCAGCAGGAATCATTAAATCCAGTCACTGTCATCATCGCATCTATCCTCTCTTAGTGAGTGTTTTTACAGTGAAAGACGAAAGCTGATGATCCAGCTGCTATTAGATTAGAATTGTTGAACCGACAAAATAATTAAAGTACCTTCTGTTTTAAAAAGTAGTTTGTGCCCTGTCAAGTTCAAGTAATTCTGAATGGAATATACTGCAGACGATTGTATTCTTGTTGCCGATTCTAATAATTTAAGATGAAGTGCAACCACAAGTCTCCAGACCAGAGAGTGAGGGAGAGCATGCTGAGCATCAGGAGATGTCAGACAATGAGAGTGAGACAGATACTATAAAAGGGCCATGCCGCTGAGAGTGGGATAAGAGGAAAGACTGATGCGTGGACAGTGGTCTTCTTAAAGGTAGCCGGAATTATGAAACTTATGCAGAATTATACTTGATGTGTTTGAGACCAGTTGTGGTGTACAGTTCTATACAAGGAATAGCCATATTAGACTACTGTTCTAATCCACATGATGGTAAAAACTACTCAACTAAATCAGGAGAAATGACAGTCCATCATTACTTTAAGACATGAAGGTCAGTAAATCCAGAAAAAAAAACAAGAACTTTGTTTGCTCAAGCGCAGTCACGAAAACCATCAAACACTCTGATGAAACTGGCTCTCACAAGGACCACCCCAGGAAAAGACGACTACGAGTTTCCTCTGCTGCAGAGAAGAAGTTCATTAGAGCACCTCAGATCAGAGCCCACATAAATGCATCAAAGAGTTTAAGTAGCAGGCACTGTTCAGAGGGGACCTTGTGAATCTTCATGCTGAAATTAATGCAATCAAACCATGACTGAAGAACTACAGAAAGAAGAGAACTGCTCGGACCAAGAAACACAAGGAATGAACATCATCATCAGTCAAAATTTGAGATTATTGTTAGACGCTGAAAAGGTAAGCACTTGGTTTCTATATGTGTGTTTCCCACCGTGAAGCATAGCGAAGGAGGTGCGTTGATGTGGGGGTGCTTTGCTGGTGCCACTGTTGGCGATTTATTTAAATCCTAGCTAACCATGTTACCTACTATGTTGGTTGACTAATCCAAGAAGGCTTGCTAACCATCCTAGATAACTCTAGCAAATACGCACATTCAAATTAAGTGTAACCATGTAAATGTTTCTCTTATTGTGTTTTCAGTGAAGTCTTCAGAGAAGTTTCACTGCTCGACTGTAGGTTAATTAAGGTTAACAGATTTACGTACTAGAACAAGCAGTGCTGATGCACATCGAGTCAATCTCTATGAGCAGTATGTTAATGTACAGTATTGTCATAGTTTGCTCTGTTAACACCTGTGATTAAATGTGTTGTACCAATCTGGATCCAGCGTTTCATTCAATCCAATCCAATCCACTTTATTTATATAGCACGATTTTAGCAAACACAGGGTTTCCAAAGTGCTGCACAATACGATAGAACACATTAAAAAGCACAATAGAAACACAACAAAACATCAAGTAGATAATAGAAAGATAGAAAACAATAAAAATAAAAAGGCACAAGATAAAGTAAGCCTGTATATAAAGGAAGGATGTTCTTTTAAATTGCTTGAATTTATATTAAGACAATCTCACATTTTGTTATAAGCTAAATGGGTAACAGTGGCTGTCTCCTCTTTAACTACATGCACTGTTGGTGGTCTACTTTACTGAATCCATTTTATTACTCATTATAACACAGTGTTAAAGGGACATTTCACTCCTAATGACTTGATTGTCCAGTAAGTACTGGCAGTCTGTGTACTCCATTAAAATTATGACCCCACTGGTGCAATTTGTATTGACATATGCGTAAATTATTGCAGTCTTGCATAAAGAGCCTGTCTCACAGTGCCTACATGACCCTTAATGCATATCTTATGTTCGCAGAGCAGTTAAAACATATACTGCTACGTTAGCAAACATAACAGCAGGAATTCACAGCAGGGGGCAGTATATTCCGGCCATATAAACATGCAGATGACGTACTGTCTTCTCCATATTTTCCTAGTTTCCTCTGTTTAACATACGCTTCCTTTTTGTGGGAATTTCCATGAACATCTGGATAGACCTGCTCAACTGTATGTTTGACTACAGTCACACACACACACTACACTCCACCTCACCTCGTTTTGATCACCAGCTCTGGATTTTATGCGTTTTGTGCCCCAGCATCATGTACACCATAGCTTGAGGCATGACAAGCTGGGAGTGTGACAACTGCCAAACTGTCTCTATAGAGAGATGATGGTATACAGCGCTGTCATTATTTCCAGCACTCCTTCCATTTAGACTTTAGCAAAGAGTACAGCAACTAGACGCAATAACAGCTCTTCACTCCTCCGTTCTACATTTCATCTGTTGGTGTTGCTCGACTAATGTTTAGCTACTCATCCACCACTTAAACATCTCTGAACGCAGCACTTGATGATGATGAAAACCACCATCTCCCCTTTTTATGATTTTCACATACATTACATACAAAATGTGCATCATCTCTTCCATCAACAGTCAGCATTTAGAATGTTATTGAACAATGAAAAGATGTTTCCTTCCATTATGTATGCAGGATAGATGAAAGGAGAGCGTTGGATAAATAACATTTTGAGTTTTTATTCAAGGCTAGACGACAGGCTGTGATCTCTTTGAACTGAGTTAGACTGATGCGCACACATCAGTGTGAGGTGGCCATTAACCTGGATTATGCTGACTTCAATCTAAAATAGTCAAACAGCTTTGATCAGGCCAACATGCTCTGGGGAAACATGTACGACAGCTGAACTGAAGAGGACATAAACAGGTCGAGGCTCGGATCCACTTTTTACTCACACATCCCATTACAACTATCAAAATTATCAAAACATGTGTGTGTTTGGCTACGAGTGTGTGACCTGGTCTGAGCATACTGGTGCCCACTCTTCGCTTTCCTGGATGCACAAATTGCAGTGGATTGCAGGACTGCTAATGATGTGCCCACTTCTACAATCTTCCCACTGAGTCAGATCGCCAAAACCAGGCAAGGGAACATCATTTCGGGGAGAATTTGGAGAGCCATATTGACCCTCCAACAGTTAAACAGACATCTAGAGAGAGAACTTCAGTGCTGTGATTACAAGTAAGGGTAATTGAAGCCACCATCCACTCCCGGTGGCTGCTGAATAGTGGCAGCCTCATATGCTAAAGTAGCCTTCTGATGATATGAACTGGCCACATTTCAGTGCAAATATGAGTGGCTATAACAATCAAACAAAATGCAGTAGTTACCATGGACAATCATCATTTCTTTAATTAAAGTTTTACCATGCCACCTTCTCTGTGCTGGCATCCGAACCAGGTTGGGACAAAACTGAGCAGCGGTGAAACTCATTGCAGCGTAATGACGTGGTTTCGGTTGGCACTGTTGGGCAGCAGGAGCACCAAGAGCTGCCATTTTGGCTCTCTCTTTCAGCTGCCGATGCTGCTTTATTGTTGTTACACTCAAGTGCTGTTGTATGTACACAGACTGAGAGATTCAACCAGGTGTGTATATAAAAATATTGCAACTCATCCTTTAGAAGAATTCTGCATCTGCACGTCCATCGATTATCCATTATTCATAGCTCCATTGTTATCTGCTGTTGTTGTAGGACGGATGCATTTACTGTGTGAAGGTGCTCTCCCTCTGACCTCTTCTCATTTTCTTATCTGGTGCTGAAATATGCAAAAAAAAAAAACACCGGCGTGTAGAAAGTCATGTTGCATTCATGAAACAGTTATGAACCCTGGATAACCTTTATCCGTTTATCCCACAGACACACACACACACACACACACACACACGATGATGTCATTAAGAATGAGGTGTGTATTGAGGATCATAGTCGGGGTTACCACCCACCTAGAGGGCACTTCATCACATGTTGTCCACTGGAAGGCACTTTTGCAGGGTTTCTTTAAACACCAGAGGAGGCCAATTACCCCGACTGCCAGTGCAACAGCTTGTGCATAAACTACAATTTTGGATAATTGCACTGTAATTACTGAGGCGCTTTCACTGTATTTGCACGCATGCAGCGCTGCGAGATATGAGCCAAAAGAGACGGCACGGAATGGTAAACAAAATATAAATAAATATCAAATAATGTAAAGGATAAAAATGATGTTTTCAGACTTTGCATGGCAGAGACGGTTGTTGCATTTCTACTCATCAAAGTACGTGACGTGTGTGGAGTTTGTTAAATGTGTTGTATGTGTTGTTCATCTACTGTAACTTTGTAGCATAACAAATTGTTTTGTAACACTTTTTTTTTTCCTCCTTGTTTTTCAATTATTGTGGAAATTAGTGTCATAACTGTTGCTGATGTCCCTGGCTAAACAATAGAACAATGGAGCTGAGAAGCATTTATTCCAGGAAAACGTCTGTGTGAATTAAAAAGTGCTTTTTAATCTATTTCTGTCTCTGGCCATGACAGCCATTTATTGCAGGAAAACTCTGTCTGCCTCAGCATGCATCAGTCACTTTATCATAGGGAAACATCGAGAGCACTGATTTCCATTTGACACTGTATCGCTAATTTGACTAACAAAGCAAATAACAGCGTATTAATTAACAGTATTACAAATGAAGAAGCCAAATTTTTTTTTTATTTTCTTTTATTTCATAAAAACAGATTCTTCAATTTTGGCTTACTGGAGGCTTAAACGGTGCTTACTCCATATTAGCATTGCAATTGCCTCGATGCAAGCTTGTTTAGCTAAACCGTTGCCAACAATGCTGGAGGTTCACATTTAATTAAGCTTGCTAAGGAATTATCAAAGAATTCAGCTCACATTGTCTTCACCTCTGGGCATGGACAGGCTTTAAAATTCAAGTTACTGTATGAGTCGCTAACTACAGACACTTTACAGCCATATTCTGCACACCTGCAGTATTTTGGGGGAAAAAAATCCCTTGAAACAACAAGTGTGGAGTAACTCCGGGTTCTTATGACCGCTGTGAGATCACCTGAGGCGTCGCGAAAAGAGAGAAATGTTAATAACGTCTTCAGTTTTCACAGTATTCATTGAATGTTTTCACAATGTCTGAATTAGAACATAAAAAATAAGAGGAGAGAGGAGGAGGGGGGCATTTTTTAAAATCCCAAATGTGGGTTGCAAATGTAGCTAAAGTAATTCTTTATGGTTGAGCACTTAATTAGGTGGTGGTGGCAGTAGTGGAGGAGGTGGTGTGGGGGCCTAATTATTCATTTAAGTGAACTGGCCCGAACTCACAACTAGTCTGTGAGGGAGAAATGATTTATGGGAGCCCTGAGAGGCCCTTTGTGGGATGGGCGATAGAGGAGAGTGGAGAGGCAGGCCTGCTGGACATGGTGGCAGCGGTACTGTGAGTACAACAGGAGGCGAGGACAGGCAGAGAGAGGCCGGGGTGGGAGGAGACACTGGAGCTGAAGGGAAATACTGCTGCCTTAACATGCACCACGGGACTATATCCACCCTGGGTCAGCTGAGCCTCAAGTACTATTTCTGTGCCAGTGGTCAGAGATAGTGGAATAACAAAAAAAAGATAAAGTGAAAGAATAAGATAGAAAGCCAGACGTACACAGGGACGGGGGTGGAGACAGGTGGAACAGAGAGAAGTTGAGAACAAGACAGAGAGTGACAGAAGTGGAATACGTGCAGGACTACAAGAGACATAAAGATAAAGGTTGAAAAGACAGAAAACAAGAAGTAAAACTAAAACAAAAAGTGTGTGTCTGTGTTGGTGTGACAGAGAGTGTGAGAGACGCTTTGACTGGCAAAAAAAAGCAGTTGGGAGGAGGGAATGATAAAACAGATGGGAGACACAGACAGAGATGAAAGTCAGCGAAGACCTTGAGCTTTTTGTTCCTCCTTCTGACGGTACTGCTGGAGCTGCTCGGCTGCCTCTCCATCTCACAGAGAAACAGATAAAATGAGTTAGTGAGCATCGGCATTGAGCAGTCTTTTTAAAGTATGCCACACATCCTGCTGGCTCCTTTATTACCAGCTATTGAAATCCATATTTGCCCATATATACCTTTACACCTGAGTAAAGCTGAATGTCAAAAACAGACTGGACTCTGCGGTTGCACGCTCAGGTCAGGTGGAGAGCTGTTGCCTTGTATTCTCATGTAGCGCATTAGCGGCTTACATTAAAAACAGTTGAAGAATCACCATATATGATCCAAAACTGTCCTAGCACAGTTGAAAAACTTTAGCCTCCACATTGAAGAGTAGGCTTACGATGTTCCTTTTTCATAGAGCTCATAGTTAGCTTGACTCAGAAAAGTCCTCAACAGTCTCTGATGTTGCTTTCACACCAGGGTAGTCCGGGGGGCTCGATTCGATTGGGCGGGGAATGCTGAAAAATGTCACACCACCTTCATTTGGTTTGGTTCACTTTCACACTGCACTTTTGAAAGCGGACAAAGCCGCCTGGACAACGTCAGGCTTGTTTGGGGGCGGTATTGTCCAAAACAAGACTAGGAAGAAAAAGAACACCAGGAAGAAGAAAACCCAGCTCATCGCTTGGCTTTCTGATCTTTGGTTCACTCGCTGGACGGTCCATTTGCTTTCTCACTGTAAGCGAACCGCACCAGAGTTCACTTGTTTAGTCCGAACCAGAGTTTGGATGAGCTTTCACATCTGCCCAAACGAACTGGACTATCCAAGGAAATGAACTCTGGTTCAAACAGCTCTGGAATGAAAGCACCCTTAGTTGTGCTGCTACTGCCCATGAACTAAGCTCTTCTTTTCTTCTCTCCCTCTTCACGTTCATGTTCCATCAATGCATGTCACTAACTTAGCTTCTTCCCCAGAGTTGTTCTGCTTTCTCCCCATTGTCTCTAACTCAACTTGATGGCCACTATTGATGGCCCACTATTTTTCCTTGCCACTGGCACCATGTCCTTGCTCATGGTTTGAACTGTTGAGTTTCTGTGAATAATGCTATAAAGAGTACTCTTTAGATCTGCTCTATATGGAACGTATCATGAGATAACTTTTGTTATGGTTTGGAGCTATATAAATAAAGTTGAAAATCGATTGAATTTATTAATGTTAGCACCATGAATTGCTTGAAAATTCTGCTCCTAGCTGCAGGTAGCAGACATTTTTTTACATTGTTTTCACTTTTACATTAGGTGGCTTTCAGGGTAAGGATAAACCAATATGTTTGTTCAGATTTCTAGAGCAACCTTCCCCAGATCTAATAAAGAGAAGGCAGAACATCTTACTTTGCCTAAACAGCCTAAACTCTGATATCATCCAGGACCTGCTTCCATACACTGCAGTCAGTGGTGCTAGTAGTGAATGAAGCTGTTAGGTAACACAGTTAGTTAATGATGTGCCTCTTGGCCCTGGAAGTAACCCAGACAGCATATTTCACTGTCCGTTCCACTATGATTGAATATTGTCAGGCAGAAGCATTAAAAACATTGTTGAGTTTCTTGACGGTCGATGCAGGTCATCTTTCATATTACTGAATGCAATTCAGATGTTCCGGTGTCATAATATATTGCAGTCTGTATTATGTTTTATTTCTGCTAACAAATCTGAGAGCAGATTAAACAAAACCAAATGTAATTATCTTATCGTTTATCTTAATGGGACTGAAAGGGGGCATTAAATCTTATATTATCTAATTATCCATGCTTTATTGTGCTACAAGCTCACATAACACGCAGTCTTTTGTTACTGTCTCCTTGAAGAGCCTTTGTCTGCCTTGCATTCCCACTTCAAGCCAACTGTTTGAAGTGGTGGAATACATTTTAGTTTAGTTTAGTTCAGTTTAGTTTGACTTCAAATAAATTTTACTTACCTTTATGAAGCTCCCCGCTGTCTGTAAGAAAGTATCAGACACAGCAGGGTTCCCACGCATCTTCTTAAATAACTCAAGGGCATATCAAGGACTTTCCAGGCCTGATTCTCTCAAATTCAAGGACCCAATATGGCGTGTTTGGAGACAGGGATCAAGGTTAATTACTGTTGTAACACTGAGGACTTTTATAATGAGAACTAGCAGGCTTTACAGAAGATCACAGGCAACAATTAAAAAGAGAGAGAGGTGTTACAGTAATTACGATGATTTCTATACTTGCCAAATATATTCAAGTACTTTTAATAACCCATATGTATTTATGCCTAATTTCAAAAACCTTTAGGGACATATGGAAACCATGGCATAGTTTGAATTGTAGATAGTGATAAGATGAATCCTGTTATCCCATCCTTAAAGGTGGGGTCAGTCTTACTGGAGAAAGATAGTTGATTGTTGAGTTTCATTCCCAGCGCAATGCCACATGCTACATTACGTGGTTCGTTTTTTCTTTACAATTTATGTAGATATTTGATGACCTAGGAATGAAACTTAAGGATCAACCATCTTTCTCCAGTATTACTGACCTGACCTTTAACTGGAAAGATGACTTTAAAATGTTACTTGAAGAATCGTGTTTCTATAGAGGACTTGAAGTCAAACTACCCAGATAAATGTAATGTCCATGGCATATAAAGTAAAAAAACTGACATATTTGATTTTACAGTTGCTGTTGTACGGTTGCTGTACAACCAGCAGATGTGAATTTGCTTTTTGGTGCTTGTATGAAAGAGGCTATATTAAACACATTACTTGACTGTGACTGTAATTGAGGTGGACACTTGCTGTTTCTGGCACTAAAGAGAGAGAAAACGAGGCCCCATTTTACCATTAAATAGTTAATGGTTAATGTTTTCCGTAATACTGGCTGGCAGAATTTTTAGCTGCAAATAGGAACATGTTATTTTACAAAACATTTACAACAAGATTTACCGGCAGATGCTGACGTTGCCAAAACACATGGATTAAAACAAAAAAAAATATCTTTTAAATGAAATTTTGCAGCCAAGTCATATTCACCATTTGTAATTTGTTAAACAGGTTATGTTATTTGTCACGTGCTAAAAAAACAAGATAAGATTTCAACCCCACTTCACTCACAACTATGTTCTCTAATGCTGCCATCAAGTTTAAATACTTGACCAACAGTGTTTTACAGGCTGATGCTTTGAACAGCTGTTCAACACTTTTCTTTTTGTCTTTTCAATGTCATTTTTAATCTATGAAATCTATGTGTTTTTTTTTTGCCAAGCTTCTCTCAAGTTTTACTCTTTCAAATAATCAACCATCTACAGAACCTTTCAGCACTTTTTTTCTTTTCATCATCATTATTATTATTATTATTATTAATAATAATAATATTGTTTCAAGTAAGCCTCTTACATCATACATCATACAAACAGCAACTTTTGCAGCCTTGGGTGGTGGATGGTGAGCTCTCACCTTTCTGCCATCACTACCATACTGTTATAATAATATAAAATAATGTTAATAATCAAAGGGAAGCTCTGAGGCTTTTCATTTGTCATGCACACTTATGTTCTAATACAAGATTTCAGCATCGAGGTACAATCAGGCTAGATTCATGATTATGTACCGTCAAACTAACCAAAAAACTTCAACATCACAGCTCTGTGACACAGTCAAAAACTAATTGATAACGTAGCAGAGCAACAAGTCCATGTTAGCTAAGCAGCTGAACTTTAGTGTGTTTAGATCCCGCCCTGATGTGGGTCATTATATTGTCATTGGTCACAAACGTGCACACTGTTAACAATACCATGGGCTGTAGAGTGTGACAAAATGCACACAAAAAATCAGCCGTCAGCCAACGCTTTTTTGTTCTCCTCTGATCTACATTGATCTCATAAGTTGCCTCTGTGAACTCTGAATGACGGAGAACTTTAATCCAGGCAAAACATTCAACAAAAAAAATCAGGTCTGCTTCCATCCATTTTTTTGTCCCTTTACCGAGCAAAAAAATGTTTACTTGCTGCCATCTGATCCCCATCAAACAGTACTACATCAATCTAGGGACCAATTTATTCCACTACTATTGTGTGCCTATTACATAAGGTGTAGTGAGCAATTTCAGAATTAAAACATACAATAATGCTGAAGAACTTAGAGGTCCATTGTGTATTTAATACACTCTACTGTCTTGGCAGAAATGGAATATGTTTTCTTAAGGGTATAAACACCTGAAAATAAGAATTATTGTGTTTTCTTTACCTTACAAATAACCCTGTACCTTGAACAAGACCTTCAAGTTGAGTGCTGTTAAAACATTGAGTCAAACTAGATATTCCAACCTTAGTATAATACATAATATAGCAACATTTCTTACAAAGATACAACCCTGCAAACCTGTATATTGAGTATTTTAGCAGAGCCACATCAGCAGCAGCTCAGCATGTGTAGAAATCCAAAATTTAACAGGGCCTTACCGTGCCTAGTTACAGTTGCTACGCTTGTAAAGAGGGTTAGCAAACAGCCACTTAACTAGTCTCACCTGCACGCTTACAAAGCCTGACGCCCTCCTTCAAAGCATCACTAACAATTAAAACATCTCTTCCCAGACTGTACATGGCGAGGAATAAATCAAAGCCACAGTCTATTAAAAGTGTAATCAGGCACACTGTGGTGGGACTGCAGGCCTAGTTTGACCCCATCAAGTCTTAATGAGGTCCGCAGAGTCGTTAACCCGCACATTTAAATAACATGCATCAATATTAATAGGTTATTAATGACTCCAAGCAATTACGTATTGTGAACTGGACAGAGAGTGCAGGGCAGAGACCGTAAGAGAAAGAGAGAAAGACAGTGATACTTTTAGGAGTGTGTGCATGTGTGTGTACACAATGTGTGCTGGTCCATTGGGGTTCTAATTTCCCTCTCACTTTTTGCTAATTTTGTAATTTAAACGCAATTACTAGTTCCTAATTAATTTCAGATGTGTTTTTTTTTATTGTTTTTTCATCTACTATAAATAAAATTCAACATGCCTCACATTTAAAACCTTCCAGTAACAGGAGAGATTGTGTTCAAGCAGCAAACTCAGTAGCTGTATAATAAAGCCAACAAACTGCCAACAGTTCCTTGAACGGCCACAATATGAGTCAATCTCCATAAGCCCCTATATTATATTGCCCTCACAAGTGGCTGGTTTCAGCAATCAGTTCATTAAGCCAGCCTCAGCTCCACCCACGCTCCATGTCTTTGTCTGTTGTTGGATTTGTCGCGAGCCAGTGGAGGCAGGACTGTCAAGATGGCAATGGCCAATGCAACCACACTGCCACGCCCTTCAGCAACCTGTGTGTGATCGTGTCAATGTTGTATACAGTCTAGGATTTTGCCTTGAGGCCCTCACTAAGTTCATTTCAGTTATTAGTAATTTAGCTGCAGTCAGCCAGAAGGATCAACAATGAGAACATCCTGCACTCGAAATCAAACTTGGACAAGTCACACATACCCTAGGTGACATTTACGCTTTATCTGTGGTTCTGTGGTGTGTTTCATTTCTAATGAGAAAAGGCTTAAGTCTGACATGTGCGGGTAATTTACTTCACCTCAGATAAACAGCATCAAACAGTCAGGTGATCTCTCTTTGTTTGGGTCGGCTCGTGTTGAACACATTTTAGCTGGTGTCCGGTTATTCTCCAGTCTAATACAAACTGAGTCTGGCTGCCGTTGAGTCTCTTTTGGACTGGGTCTCTTTTTGTAAATTTATATTTATGTATGCCAGCTCCTGATATATTTCCCACAGGTCTCAAATTTGTGAAGACCTCTTATCGTACACTTTAAGCTGCTGGAAGGTGTGAAAGCATCTTTGCAAGAAATGTAGGGTTTTATTGACATGAGTTAAAGGTCCAGCATGTAATATTTAGGGAGCTCTATTTAGAGAAAATGGTAGAAATGGAATATAACATTTATAACTATTTATCACCTGAAAGTAACAATGACAAAACCAAACCCTGAGGCCTGTAAGTTTTTCACAACCGTAGTAGTTTCAAATGGTATTCAGTTGGTTGCAGTCTGCTGCTTCACCACTAGATGCCACTAAAACCCACGTCACACTGACGTTTAAATTGACTACTATAAAAACAAAGTAGATTTGAGCCTCTATATCATTCACAATGTAGCAACCTATGTGATTACTGTAGGTAGTGTGTTAGTTAGCCGGACATGCCAAAAATTGCAGCAGATGCTTTAATTGATTCCTTACCCCTAAATTCCACTGTGCACAGATTTGCCCCGTTTGGCCAGTCTAGTCAATGTTTCAAACCCCACCGGCCCCACCGTGGTCTGTTTCAGAAACATCCCAGAAGCGGGCCTCCGCTTAACGGACGCCGCAAGCAGCTTGTGTCAATCTGCACAGAGCAGAGACGACACAGACACAGCGTGGAGATTCCGGTCGACTTTCAAAATAAATCACCTCATGCAACCTGCTGGTCGTAAAAAAAGCCAAAAGGAAAACATTAACTACATAGCATATTTACATATCTAGAAGTGTATTTAGAAGCACATAAACCGAAGGAGGATGACCAAATCTAAGCAAATAAACAAAGTCTGGCGGTCAAACAGCATTGTAGCCGTGACATGACGGACACGTGCCCAATGGAGTTTTGAGGTTGCACTGATGTTTGTTTGGTTTAGTTTTTGTTTGTCCACCATCTTGAATAGACAACTTAAGCACTGACTCTAGATACAGGTTCTTTGTTTGGCAGCCTGTATTTTCTCCTTTGCACTAGAAAGGAGAGGGTAAGGTGAGGGGGTTGCAGCTCAGCAACTACCCTGCTGCATTCCACTAAATCGGTTATTTAACAGGATTGGAAAGGGAAAATAAAACCATCTGTAAATTACCATGATTGAAAAGAATATTTCTGTTTCTCAGAGCAGCTGCATGGTGAGAATACCACGCCTTTGTTATTTCACTGATGGAATTAGTGCTGCGGAAAATGTGCATTGTACAATTTGTCAAGATGATAATGGAGGAAGTGTTGAGTGTACACGAGGAGCATCGGTACTGAACTAAAACGGAAGATGGAAGATCAGAGGGACTTTTTAAAAAATGATAAAATACACTCACAGAGCCCCAGCTGCTATCTGAGAATGGACTGTATGTGTAACAGGGTCCACTGGGTGACAGTGACTGTGAGGTGAGGGAACTGCACTTGGTGTAAACTCATATACTCATAACTGGGGGGGCAAACAACAGTGAGCCCATTCATATGCAGCACTTTCATAGAAATGTCTATGCCAGCAGCAGAGAATGAGAAAGCCTGTCTGTGGCATGTGAATTCTTTGGCAGGTGTGGGTGCGAGTTTGCATCTTCACAACACAGAGGTGAGTGACAGTTGCTGGGTTAAGATCAGGCGAAGCCCAGAAGGTTCACAGGAGGGTGAAGCACTGCACAGAGGGGAGAAAGCAGCACAGAATTTCCAAAAGCTGGTCCTGAGCAAAGGCCTAATCCTTTTATGTGAGGCCCCTTTTCATGTTGTGAGTGACAGATGCATGTGTGAACACCTACTGTAAGCAAATGTTTATTTACAGGTTGCAAATCTGCAGCATCAAAGCGTCGAGATTTGAAAGCAGCAGCACATCGCTAAGTCAGAGTGAATAAATCTAAGTCAGGCTTTTTTTTTTTTTCAACTCTAGTCTCAGTGAAGTATGGCAGTAACCTTTAAGAGCAGCTCCCAAGTGATCATGTGATTAATCGCATTTATACGCAGAGCAGGGAACCGCCAATCAAAACCATGTGGTTTTATTGTTATCTACATTTAAAGGGTTTGCAGTGTGACATTTTTAATATCTTAATTAACCAGTAATTAGCACATTGTTATTGTTGTTTGCACCACTCCAATGAGAAATGAAACCACATCACATAACATCATGTTAACAGCTCGTTTGGAAGTTACTTAAGCTTACAAGTTGACTAAAAATGCCCGACTCTGTAATATTGCTACAGATGATATGCTCTCACCGCAGACTTGTCAAAGACGGCAGCTCAGTGAAAGTCCCTGCACTTCAAACAAGGACACTGTGAGTACCCTCAAGTGTCAGCTTTGCATGTGCAGGGCTCTGTGGTCGAGTTGACTACAAATAATACACAACATCCAGTCAGACTTTCAAAATAAATCTCTCCATCCATGCATGCATTTCCATGACTGCTTACCCTTTTAAAGTCTCTGCACTGGCTGCCTGTGCACGTACTGGTTTATAAATCCCTAAATGTCTTAGTCCCACCTATTTATCTGATCTACCTTTGAACCCTCAAGGACCCTCAGGTCTATATATATATATATATATATATATATATATTATTATTATATATATAAGTCCTATATATATATATATTATATTAGAGAAGAGAGAGTAGAGAGAGAGAGAGAGACTTTTCTTTTTAGTCTGGCTTTTACTTGAACTATATTGGTGATTTTTTTTTTATTTTAAGCTGTGACACCATTTTTACTATTTATTTATTTATTTATTTAGTATTTTTTTATGTATTTGTGTATATGTAATCTTTAAATTTTTTAATACATTTTGATGAGTTTTATTCTATGCTGGAGCTGTTCCCAGCTGACACTGGATGGGATACATTGGGCGGGGTACACCCAGGAGAGGTCACCAGTTCGTCGCAGGGCTGACACATAGACAGACTATATAATATACATATACTACATGTAATGTAACATACATCAGTCATACATTACAAGAAGTCACTGCTGAATTTTGGTTTCACATGGGTCGCAGACAGGTGAAAGTCCTCTGTTTGTTTGACCTGTCCATCCATCCAAAACATCTCCTCATGCTGACTTACTCGCTCTTTATACTAAATCACATGAGTGCACTGCATGCACACTACTCCAGCTGGGTGCGCCCAGAAATGACACCACAGTGTCCTCGTTTGAAGCACAGGGCCACTGACTGAGCTGCTTGGGTTTGGAGTGAGAACAGGTTCCTCTCAGCCAACGACACACTGTATAATGTGCATTGTGTTGGTAATTACACGCCCAAAGAAAGCAGGTCACTCGTTTTACACACACCGTAGTAACCTGGTTACTGTAAATACACGTATACACACAGCAGGTTTGTAATCAGATCTTTCCCCTCCCTGCAGTTTTATTCTGACAGCATCGCTTACTTATTTTAACTGTAGTGATGATGCAGCACGCTGCTTACTCTTGTTATTATCAGCTTTTGTTTTAGTGTATTTGTGTCAGTGGACGAAGGCCTGCCCTCTCACTGCTGAGAGGACAGTGGACAGTGGAATGTGATGTGGAGGATACATCTTTGTGTTTAGTCTGGCTTTAGGAGGTATTCCTTTAAATACAAAGACACAGGCATACAAATAAAACTCCAATAGAAACCCATTTACCAACATGCAACCCCAAGAAATTTATGAAATCCATCTTGGGAAATCAGGTTAATCTAGTCCACTACCACATTCACAGAATCCACATTTCCTAACCACTAAACCCCTCACATCATCCATTTTGTAATCCACAGCAAACTAAATGACTTCATTACACCACGAGACTACCTGTTTACATCCCAAAAGCCTCCATATTATGGGAACTGCGCTTCAAAAACATCAAGCATGATCATCCTCATTTAGAGGTGCTAAAACCCCCAGCTCTAAACCAACTGACAAGACCTCTTTGAGGCTCTATCTCAAAAGCATATTTTAAGAAATATGAAAAGATGATTTAGTTTTACTTCTGTAAATTTGAAGGACTTGCAAGAAACAATTTTTTTTTAAAAACAGTCAGAACTGATGCAGCATAGGCTGACATATCTTGACTCTTGAGTTTTTTCACTTGTACGAGTCAAACTCCAAAAACTTAAAAAAACATTGCATCCTACACGTCCCACAATACAACTGCCTGCCTGGACATTTCATCCAACAGCACTCTCAATGATGATTAAACTGATCACGTAAGTAAAACAGACGAGAACGCTCTGGGTAAGTAATTATAATAAAGCTAATCTGGAACTCCACTGCTAGTCTGTGTAGGAGTAACATAAGCCTTCTGCGAAGCTTCATATTTATATCTGCATTATGAACTAGCTAAAATCTGTATCTTGTAGTCTGAAGTAGGCACGAGGACAGAAAATTACAATTATCAAGATGTGAGAGCACATGAATTCACACTGAACAGATAACATGAGGCATACTTAGCAATACTGTGTAGAACAGGAGATAAAGAGACTTTTTTTTTTTTAATGTTCTAAGCAAAAGATGGCCTCAACATGTTAGATAGCAGCTTGGTGTTGAGGATGAGAGGACTGAGGCGGTCTTTGAATATGCCATGAAAGCATAAATCTGTGCCTCCATGTGGTGTTTTTTTTCCCTCTGCCGTGTCCAGATGTTAATTGTCACAGCGAGCCACAATTACAACAATCAAAGCCCTTGTGTTTGTAGCAGCCTTTTTACCGGACACATGAAAACAGTCGGGTTTTTTTTACCTTAAAAGCGACCATGTGGATGCTCAGCGCATGAAAAAAAAAGACATGGTCCTTGTAGATTCAGTGTCAGCTTTCAGAATGTACGTTTTCCGCTCAAGGAGGGAACACGGGGAGAAAGCAGGGAGCGGCTGGACTCTTTGCCATCATTATTTCTCCTTGCTCTCTCTGTTTTTGATAGAGTTTGCATAGTGCATGGGAACATGACTCACTGGGTACATCCAGAGCCCAATTCCCTCATTTATCTTGGCTCACATGCCTGCTCCTGGACATGAACTGAGATGGTTTCATAAAGGGAAGTCACAAAGAAGCAGCTAGCTCCGACACGTCTTTAAAGGACTGCTCATGCTCCACTAGACTCTATACCTCCACTGTGACACAGCATCAATATCAACATATAGACCGACCCGGCTATGCTGCGTGAGTGATTTGTCTATATGGGGGTGCTGAGGCAATTGGCGGCTAAGTGACATTGATCAATATGTATGTTATCAAGACGAGGGTCCTCTGTATGAACGGAATTGTTATCTTCCCAGGAATAACAATATTCTCACAGCAGTTATTCCGGGCACAATGACTTGCTCTTTATTGGCTCATGAAAATCTAAGCTGTCAAACTGTCAAAAGGAAGCCAGCTTTCACTAATATATTTCAAAACTGACTGACTGCAATAGTGCTGCTGCTGCAAGAGGAGGAAGGAGGAAGAGAAAGAGAGAGAGAGAGAGAGAGAGAGCAACTGAGAAAATTAAAGCACTGCCAATATATTGACTGCCACTTAGCAAGAGGAGAAAGAGAGCAAATGAAAAAAGGAGACACATTTTTATTGCTGCATTGTAAATTAGTGGGACACAAACCAATGCAATCCAAGTATGAGAGAGGTAAACACAACGGGCAAAGCGTGGGACCCTGAAGGACCACGGGGCAAAACAAAGTAATCACAATTATGGCTGTTTATAATCAGCATAATGCATCCAGATACCTCCGTACAACCAAACGGGGGTCTAGCGACATCTACAGGTGGCCACTTTGATTGATGGTAACAAGGATGTGCTCACAGTAACCGTGGCAACAGTTGTATATCATGATGCCCGGGTCCGCCTTTGTCCTTTAATAGCAGGCTAACGAGCGGCCGGAGTCAGAGATGACAGGGACAGAAGGAGAGAGCGGGCGAGCGATATGTGTGAAACAGAGAATCACAGGCAAACAGAATGAAGACCATTACTGCACACTGAAAATCATCTCAGTTCCACAACAGCATTGGAGCCTCACAGTATCTTGGTAACAGTAGCTGTCACCCGCACTCACTCCCACAGTTCCATTATCTTCTCTTTTTTTTACTCCCCCCTGCTCCCAATATAAAGATTTTAACCACACAGCTGTAAGAGTCTGAACCACTGGAACATGGTCTTGGACAGGCACCAGGGTGTGTGGGAGAGGGGGCAGAGGAGCAAGGCTGCCAGAAATAACATTAGAGACGGACCACAAGAGGAGAGAAGCAAATTAATTAGAGCAAAGACAGAAAGAAAAACTCATTTCATTGCTCTCATAAGAGACAATATAGATTTGAATCTAAATTAAACATCAAAAGCTGACTAACCTCCTATGCCATTTGTAATTATCCAGCCCTGTCTATAAACATTACACAGTGTTCCTCAGTCATTAAACCACACATAAGGCATCTTTGTAACACAATCCAAGTAAAAATGTCACCTTCAACATCTGTAGTGGAAGAGAGACTAGAAGTTCTTTCCAAGTAAGTCAGAGGACGCACTCTGGGAAAAGAAATCTAATTCACACTGCTCCTATAAAACTATGTGTAAGGGCTGTTAGCACTCATGATGAAAAGCCTGCACGCATGCAGTGAATGACTTATATGTGCGTGAAGCTTGCCCAGCATGAAAAAGAAAGACAGCCAAGTGTGTAACCAATAAAAGTAGAACTGTAAATGAGGACTGAAAGCCATGAATTAGTTAGCGGATATAGTTGCAAGTGGCCGTGCTGCTATGAGAACAGTCATGAGAAAGAAAAAGTTATTTTCACTCGCACATTCATCACAGGCTTTAATGAATTACTTGTGTCATTTTGCAGTTCCTCTGTTTTATTCTCTTTTGTTATGTTAGACAGGCACAATAGATCCTATAGGCCGTTCAGTAAGTGTCTGGCATGGATCTCTCCCATACAGCACCACTAAACCCCTCACACCATCCAACTGTGGCCTGTTGGATGTGTTCGGGGAGACGGATACATCGAAAGAGAAGAACATTTGACCAATAACTACATGTTGTTGTAACTGAACTCGTGGCAATGAGGCACAAGGAGCCACAGCCTGCAGGGACAGACACTGTCCCCACACCAAGTGACATCCAGCTGGGACACGACGCTTCTCAAACAGCAGCCGGGAGACACAGGAAGAATGAGTGACGCATGGCCGTGAGGCTACGGCGTCAAGTAGCTTCAGTCAAAAAACACATGTGTGTTGAAAGCATGATGTTTATTCTGTTAATTCTTTGGACATGTGTGTATCACACTACACCACATCCAGAATGTGATCTTCGATGCCGAACTATCTTGACAGTGCTTGGAGCAAAAAATATGGGAATGGTCAATGTTGTGAAATCACCCAAGAGTTGAATGAAGCTGACTCTTTCTGATAATCTTAACTTACTCTACAAAAAAAAAAAAGTGAATTGCTTTAACACTCTTGAAAGATTATTATTATTTTCAGGGATTCCTCTTGAATCAGACAGGAAGGAAGGAATTAAAGATCCAAAATGAAATTAAATTCTTACCTCTAACACAGTTTTTCGTTTTTTTTTAACTACTAGCGTGTGAATGTAATGAACAGGACATTATAAATTCTGCTGAAAGCCCATGTTGATTTAGCTGAGACTTTTATTTTGAAAGATGAAGGTCATCACTTCTGGCATTACATTTGTAGCAGGCGGTTTTGTTCATTTTCAAATGAGAGAGTTCAAACTAATCCATCTGTTTTTTCAGCACCACGGACAGCGCCATGAGGTTGCTGAGACTTCAGAGCCGTGTTCAGGCCGTGGACTGTAACTCACGCTAACCTCAGTCAGATAAAGGATCAATGAGTCAGACAGACCAGACTAACAACCCCTCAGTCCCTGCATTGTCTCTGATACGAGGGGCGTGTTATTTTATTAAAATTCAAAGAAAACGTCCTCAAGCTGTAACAATTTGGAGTTGGTTTTGTGTTTCCTGTTTTATTTTGTAGCTCCTGTGCTATTTAGTTCCTGTGTTTCCTTTGTTTCTTTGTCTGTCCATTATGTGTCTTATGTGTCTGTTCTATGTTGGCATGTTTCTAAAGATTGCCTGTGTTCTCAATTTTGGTTCTTGGTTCCGGATACTGGTTGTTGTCTTTTTGTTTGTGAAGCCGGAAGCCTTTTGGTCAATTTGCTAGTTTGTTCCTTAGTGTTCAAACCCTGCTGTAAGTGATTAGCCTCTTAAGCCCCTAACTCTAAACCTAAACCTAACCTTCTCTATTTTATTTTGTCATTTTCAAGCAAAGGTCTAAAGAAGAGGCTGGGGCTTAAGAAGTTAAAGTTTCTTTCTGTCCTCACACTTGAACTCCATACCTCTGTGTCTCTAATTGGGTCCACTCTTGAACCTCCCTTCTGTGACACAAGCAAAGATCCAGACTGGACTGTAATAATGTAACTTTTGTTATGATTCAGTGCCATTACCTTATAGTTTGTATGTAATCAACAACAGATTGTCAAATCAAGTAAAGAAAATAAAGTCCAATTCAATACGACCTTTCACTATATAAATAATTACTACTGTAACAATAAATAAATGGTCTTTTCTCATTTCAAGTAAAATAAGGACTGTATACATGAAGTACAACTATTGAAAAATGTACAGTCCACTAGACCCATTACATTAACTTGCATGTTAATGGGAACTGCATGGGTCAGTGACTTGCTAAGTGGTACATAACACAGACTTAACCTTGTGAATGTCAAAGAAGCAAAGGCTTACAGATAATGACCACTGTCATTAATTGCTCATTAATGTTACTCAGTAGCTCAGTAATGTGTTACATTGCTCCACACCCACATGTTGCATCTGAAATATCCAGTTAAAGCAGAAATGTTGAAATAGAAAACAACATATTGGAGGCAGACATAAAACCTGAAGGGATTTGAAGGGATTTACTGACCTTCCAGCAGCTTAACAGCTGTGTAGTCCACACACTCTAGAAACTTAGAAAACTAGGTGTACCTGTGGCTAATGTTAGTAAGTTGGCTAAGAAGACACAACAATACCTCCTTTAGTGCAGGCTAATCACCTCCTTACATCTCTAGCCCTATCACATTCTGGACTGGTCTATCAGCTGGCCACAAAGGGACCAAACTGATATTAACCTTCCAGACCTTTCCGAGAACAAACAACAGTACGGCTACATGAGAAAACAATATATCATTTATGTGTAGGAAAAGCCATCGCCGCCAACTGTTTTGTGAAAAGCCCCCTGGAAAACAGCCTCGTTCTCAGAGTGAAGGCTGGTTAAGTCCCTCTGCTTACGGTGATTATGATGGTGATTATGTGATGTGATGAGAGCTAAACACTTGAACTCGCAATGTCTTTGTTTCTTAGCCGCATTGGGTCAGGATCTTCCTCACAACAAAATCTTACAGCTTACATAAAATTGTAAACATGGGGACACTTTGTCAGCTGATTTACAATACAAGGCCTGGGACTTTGAAATAACAGGCAATAATGGGAGCTTTGGGGCACTATGGGGTCTCGAGGTTGAATCACCATTAAACTCATGAAAGGACAGCAGACATTTACTGTAATTAACCACTGAATTTCAAATTGTAACCTCGCCTCAAATAGCACTGACTGTGTTGTTTAAGTAACCGACACACAGGCGTAAAACAATTTGTAAAAACTGAAGATACAAGCTTAAAAATGCGGTGAGAAGTGGAAGAAATCCATGCCTGACTGAATTTTGAGAACTCTCGGTTATCACAGCTTTCCTTTTCTATCTATAACTTCCGCCTGATCCAGAGAAACTGATGATGTCAAAGCAAACATAACTCCCCCTGAGGCGGCGCACATCGTCCTACAGCACTGAAGAATGGCCTAATATCCACTGATTTATTTTCCTCATGTAGATCCTCTGACTCTCCATCTGGTGAATTAATGATGAACCTAAAAGCATCTAATGTGAGTCATCAACAAGTGATCAAAAGAGAACACGGAACATTTAGGCCTACAAACATCCCTGTGAAGTCAACGTGTACGTGTAATGGCCCGTGTCGGAGGGTAAAAGTTCACACGGAATGAGAAATGGAAATGTTTTTCTTCATTTCATTCATGTGAAATACAAATACCTTTTTGTTTGATGTTGCAATCTTCATCAAGTAAGAGTCACACATAAAAGACACCATTATGTTTTAATGTAGCACCAAAGCACATCAGGTACATTAAGCACCGCACTGGTGTTTGTTTTCCTGACAGCATGTACTTCAAAACAACACACAGTCTGTATGATCTGAAATTACATAGTGATTCATTTTGAATAACACATATGCTGCTCAGAATAAACTCCTTTATCAGGTGAGTCTCACTGGCTCACAGAATATGAGACAGACTTGTAAAATCTCTATTCAAACATTACTTAAAAGGTCACGGTGACATTATTTTATTATTTTTCTATTATCAATAAATCCCATAAAAAAGACCATGGTCCATGAGAGGTGCTGCAATTGACAATTTTCACCAAAATAATGGTGAATGTGAGGGTGCAGATCATTAGGAAACTACAAACAGCAGAGGTATTAGCACTTCATTGAATCAGTGGACATGTCCAAAGATGCACAGCTCTTGGCATTTAATAACCAATAATAATTATGCATGATCTTTGTATCAATCATAAACCAGTATATAAATAGGTTAATAAGGTGAAATAAAAGTTAAATAAAGTAAAAATAAAAGTTATTATAATGTGACACATTTAAAAAATAATAATTACATGTGGGGGTCTCTGTTCAGCCTCTTTGTATATTTTCTTTACATGTGTTTTTTAGGAGGTGTGATTAGCCTGTGCTCCCTGGTTGTGTAGATTATTTGCACCAGTGCACTTTGATTAACCACTGAAAGGACCAATCCTTTCAAGCAATGGGCCCAATTGGGCTGCTGGTGGAAATGGACCTATAACCCCTGAAACTAGAAATGTATTTAGGCTACTTGTTAGTAGCAAGAAGAGAGCAGTGTGGAGAAGCAAGGAACAAAACTACCTGTTGTTCATGTGATCGTTAATGGCTTGTGTATGTATCTCCCTTAGTATTCCTATGGGCACACTGTGGAGTATTCACATGGGACAGAGGGAGGGAAAATGGCCCAGCGGTGCTGCTTCAGCAGAGAGAATTGTTCTATGTGAACATTGCTTTACTCTTTTTAGACTCTGTTAATGCGTGTCTTTTATATTGTGTTGATATATCATTTTGTCTTACATAAAGCACTCTGAATTACCTTGTTGTTGAAAGGTGCTATACATATAAACTTACCTTGGATTAGCCATGCTCAACTAAACAGATGGTTTTGTTAGCACTGTGAAAAGGACATGATCCCTTACAGGCTTATGTACAGTTTATAATTTTTTTCATTTATGTTTTGCATTTTTGAATTATTTCTTTTTAGGCTTTTTTTTTTTTGGTTTCTCTTCTTTTTTTTACCTAACTGACTAGTAGAATCCAGGGTGGCTATGACTCAGGAGGTAGTGCAGGTGGTCCACTTGATTCTCACAAAGGTCGGCGGTTCAATCTCCTCCAGCCTGCATGTTGAACTGTTTTTGGGTAAGACACTGAACCCAGGAGGCTGCGTCATACTGTACATGTGATTAACTCCTCAAACTCATGAGAAGTTTGCACCTTAGTAGCCAGTGCCATCAATGTATGAATGGGTGAACGTGATGTGTAGTGTAAACATGCCTTGAGTGGTTGGATAGCTGGAAAGGCGCTACAGTTCATTTACCATTCACGGATATGATCCCTCACTGGCTTCCCACTGATACTTATTACATACATGTTTTGCACTTGCATTTGTTGAATTTTGAGTTTCTTTTCAGGGATAGATTTGTTTTCTTCGTCTTTCTTCACATGCTATGTGTCCTGACCAACCAGTGGGATTCAGGACATGATCCCTCACTGGCATCCCATCCACAAACACTGCAAAGATGGGTGAGCGGGTTACACCACTATATACATTCATATCCACTTGTTTCTTATGGGGTTGGCACTTATGCAATTCAATTTTCAATATTTCAATATTTTTTCTTAATATCTTCCAGTTTAAATTTCCATTTTCCATGACCAACTAGCAGGATTCAAGACCATGATACCATACTGGCTCACCCTAACACACTAAAATGCTGCAATGTCTGTATGAACTGCTTGTTTGCTATAGATTTTATATATTTAATATTTTGTTCTTATTTGCTGGTGATTTTTTCAATCATTTCTTTTCGTGTAGAATGTCCAGCTCCCTGTCAGCTTCATGCCAGCCACATGTTCCCTCACTACCTTTCCACCCACCATATTTGACAATTGTATTAATTGGAACATGGGACAACTGTGAAGACCACTGCCAAAAATTCGCCCTCAGTGCTGGGAATGGGTGAGAACTTTTACCCCATATTCCACCCTTGCAGCCAGTTTGTAGCACATTTCACCGCAGCAGCCGACAGCTATGGACAGCATTATGTCGAACAGGCTGGAAAGTCGCTGAGGCTGTTTAACTTAATGGGATGAGGTGGCAATGGGGGATGTCTGCTCAGCAGCTCTGACTGACGATGTCGTCTCAGACGAGTCAGATGACAGTCCATTCACCTTTGGACTGAAAATGAGTGACTAGTGAAAATCAGGAAAAGAAGTGCACAGCACAGCAATATAGTGTAGGCGGTGCTGAATCAGTTAGATAGCCTAAACTCCAGTTTACTGTGATGATTTGTGCTTGGGGAATTGTAGAATTGCACAAAAGGAACCTCTCCATCCCTCACTAACCATTCACAGACGAGTATAATCCACCGCCCTCAAAGAGGATCAAGTTAGAGTCGAGTTTGTGTACTTTGCATCATTTCTTTAATGCGGTCTCCATGACAGGAAACACACTGAAGGGCAGCACTGGTTTGTGTGTGTGTGTGTGTGTTTGCTTCTGGGTGTGTGTTTACATGTTTTAGTAGACGAGAATGATGGGGCATGATGCTCCATTTCTGCTATCTTTCCCTTTTCATTATTTCCTGAGAAGTAGTCAAAATGAGGCTCCACTCCGATTCCCACCGCACACGACAACCTGTATATGGGTTCATGTCGCAGACACAGAGATCTCATATAGGACTCTCCCCCACACACACTGTGTTATGTCTCTCTGCCTCTCTCTCGCCCTCGCCTGCCTGTTTTATGATCTTCATAGACTGTATCAGCTAAGCAATTCTCTCGGTGCGTCGTGGTAACAAATCTCATGGCCTAATCTCACCTGGGTTTATGTCAGGGATGTTACTGCTCGCGTCTTCCAATCCAACCACTGAACACTCACATGATTAAATTACCCAGGCAAATTGGATATGGGTGAGGCGGTGGGGGGGTGTGGGGGGGTGGACTCTCATTCCAACTAGCTCACAGACAGAGGGGGCCTGCGTGCGGAGAGGTCTGTCTAGCTCTGCAGGACAGCATTGGCAGACAAAATCTGTCAAGATCAATGTGTTTTGATGGTGGTCAGAGCAAAATAACAACTGACAAACAAAACAATGATTTTTGGCAGTAGTGGATGTGGTGGCATTGATGCAATCTGCTGCAAGTCTGGCAACAGGGCGAGCAAAAAGCCATGAGCAAAGCTGCATGGGCTACATCAAGCTGTGCATGTGAAGTGATAGTGGGAAAGGGACTATGATCTCAGACATGACATTATGGGGATAAACTCGCTTTGTTAAATGAACGACTCTTGCATGACACAAGATACTTTCAAAGCGCAGACAGGACAAAAGAGCAGACAGGACATTTAGTTGCTGAACATCACTTTGCAGTTGCTACTTTTAGTGCGACTACTCCACCATCTCTGCAAAGTAAACTTCACTGACCTACTTTAACCTTTTAGGAGGTGGGCAGCTTCAGGAGGAATCCAGGGAACAGCATTTGTTTTGAAGCCAAGGGTTTCTAATACTGCCGGCACAACAAGTATTTTTATCCCCGATATGTAACGTTAAAGCTGCACTCATCAATGTTTTATATATTAACAATAATGTCAAACTCCTAGTGACAAACAACCCCCTAACTCTGCAGTTTGCCTCAGTTCTATGAAACATTTTAGCCTTCTTTCTTACGTTCTGTAGCCTCATTGTTTGGTTTCAGTCTCACCTATCTCATTAACCTTGTTCCATTTACAAAAAGAAAAAGCTACTTTGCACTACCTGCACAACACCAAATGGATAACAAAGTTAGAGACTGAATATTTCACTAAGAAGTTTGTGAAGACCAAAACAAACTTACAAGGATGTGAATTATGCAGTGATTTACTACTATTTTCAACAGCAAATGAGTTATGTGAAATGTAATGCCAGCCGAATGATGTTTTCTATCAGCATAATGAGGAAACTCATCTGCATTGCCACAAATATTGATAGTGATGCACCTACTACATGTCCACACAGTGTATTTCTCTTTGTTTTTATCTACAATATATACACTTTCACTTCCACAACCCTGAACATCTGATACAGAACTGGCCCTCAGGTCCAATAGTGAAAGGTTAACCTCTAGTCCAGTACAGTGCGTGTGTGTGTGTGAAGCCTTCACTTTCAATAAAGGCCCTTTGTACACCAGTTCTTATGTCTTCTTAGGTCACATCTCTATTAGTGAATCAGCTGATCCTGCTTCCGCGTTGGGTGTTGTTGAAAGAAAGCTGCTACTGACACACATGTAACCTTTTCTCTTTTCACACAGCTCTTGTGTATTTTGTTGAGACTGTGTGAGGTTCATCTTTTTTTTTGGAGTGATAGCTTTGAACCTACAAATCCAAATTCTACAGATCGTGGGCTTCACATTGATTTTTCTTTTTTTAAGACACACGCAGGACTTTGTGTTATCGGGTTATGTAAAGTCTATTCCACATAAATATATAAATATATCCACTTTAGTTGGAAATATGTGTGTATGACCTGGCATCATGGCTCCTGCATCTGGGTTCTTAATCTTTTTTTGTACTGTTCTTTGATTTCCTGAAGAAAACAAAAATCAATGTCAGACGGCGGTAAGTCTGGTTCTATTTTCCTGCGGTATTATAGACATTATTATATTGAGCTGCACAGTGTTTACACATTTCCTTTCTTCTAGTAAAGTTAGTTATTATAATAGCCTGTCTTCCGATGTAACAGTGGCACCAAAAAGACCCCACAATGAAGCTGTCACTGGGACGGGTCACCTCCCACACCCACACGCCGAGCTTAAAAAAACTAAACTCCAGACGTCTAACTTCTTACCTCGCTGCAGTGATGTAAAAGTGTACTCCAGGGTGTGAGACAGTCTGGACAGACTGTCCAGGTTTCTGCTGGTCTGGAAGGAAAAGCTCAGTTTAGATCAGTAGGCAGATTATCTAAACTCTTATTTTAAAACTGAGTAATAATACCTCATATAATAACTAATTTCACAGGAAAACACACATGTCTGGGAATCTTGATAAAAAGATCTATAATGTGAATAAGATCAACATGAATAATGACCCAAACTGCAAAACTGAGAAGTAATTTGTAACAAATCAGAATCAGCCTTCATAACAAACTCTTTAAATGATTTTTAATGCAGCAAAATTTATCAAATCTGATTAAAACTATTGTATAAGTTCAGTGCAGTTACAGAGAAATGTAAATAGGACTGTTTAAAATGAGAGAGGTGAGGCAGGGTAATGTGTTTGGGACTTCACTACTCTGTAACTGTTCCCTGTCTTCATCACCATGCCCCGGGCTGAAACAGGTAAATGGATGCAATTGCGATTCAGACAGCAGTGGTGGCCCAATCAATTGCTTTTCAGATGCTTGCATCATTGCCCAGGCATTTTAAACGCTTGTCTGTGCCTCCTTGCTTTCCCTCCGATGTGAGATGCTTCCGCCGAGCCTCCTCCCTCTTTCAAATGATGCATTGATGGTGTCAAGCCAGCCATATGCTAACCAAATGAGAGACAAGCCAGCGACGTATAATCTTGCACTTAAAGTCAAATGCACCGGGGACTTTTACAATTGTATTGTGTGGGGAACAAATGGTGGTAATGGAGCTCATTAGGCAAATACAGAGAGAGAATCAAGCTGTTACCGTCAGACATCTATTTGACATCAAATCATACAAACGTCCTTGCATGAGGCCTCAAGTTTGATCTTGTGCTTTATGCACCAAATCTTCATTAACACACTTCATTTGCATACATGTATATAAACGTCCCTTTAAAGAAGTCAACATGTGACTTTGCCAGATATATTTAAACTTTTCTTAGCCCTGTGGCCTGTGACAGAGCTCAAGAAATAGATTTTTTATTTGTGTGTTTACCAAGCAGGGTCACTGCAATGATGATAGCCTACTGCTTCAAACTTTAATCATTACCTTAGACTGGAAGCCAGATCTAGCACTATTTTATTCAGACTCACTCATTTCTATGTATCTATATTTATTTAACTTACGTAAAAAAAATTGTGTGGCTGCATCCTGCTGTGCATGTGCAAACTGCCCCCTGATCTGATCCTTTTTTATCAGGCCAGGAGGAAACAAACAGGAAAGTATGTAAACTACTACTAAACTGTAGTAAACTATTCCGGGGGCCTGCTGTTTCGTTTATGAAATCTGGCTCTATTAGAGATATAGATTGAACACAGCGAGCGTCTTTCTAAGAGAAAAAAATTAAATCCATCATCATTCCATTCCAAGAGACATGAACCTCCGAGCAATTACTGAACTGGCAGTAAAACACAGCAGAAACTAATTATATATATATATATATATATATATATATATATATAATAAGTTAAAAAGTATTACTATACATGTTATGAGCTGGGCTTCTTGCAATTGGAATGCTAGCTGGTTGCTATGTTTTGTGTTGTTGCACTTGCTTGCTAGTTTTTGATCATAAGTAATACAATCATAATAAATACATACACATAATACATTAGCACAGTGGTGTTACACTCTAAATCCGGGGACAGGAGGAGTACCCAATCACAAAATACAAATTTCGATGCAATGTCGCTAAAGCTGTTGTTGATGGTCAGAGAAAATCAATTAGTTGAAGTTCCCTCAGCTCTACAAAGACATTTAGCATCTTAAACAGCTCACTGTTTTGGTTTTAGAGCCCTCAGCTTTACTCTCATTGCTGTTATGTATCCCATTAGCAACAGCAACAGGCGTTTAAACCCATTGCACCTGCACCAGACAAAACAGCCGAGAATACAAAATTAGCGACTAGCTGGTGATTAAAATGGGACACTGAACAGCTGAAGACTGAGACAAAAACAGAACTAGCAGAGCTGAGCCACCACACCAGAAAGCAGTGATAATATGTCAGTGTTGTGTTAATAGATTTTCTGCTGCCTTCAAGTGGCCAAAATAATCAATGTACTCATAAGACTGATTTAGATCTCATCATCTCTCAGAAAGGAAGCAAATAATATTTTAGATAAAAAGATTGCATAAAAACTCTTGTACATGTTCCATACCTGCTGACGCCTCCCAACAGATCATTCTAAAGCCCCCAAATCAGGCGTGTGTGTAATGGATATGATAGCACGAAGCAAAGCAGTGGAGGCCATGGCCCAACAGAAAGTTGCACAGCACTCTGGGGGATGGAGTGAATCACACAGACTGGCAAAGTAATATGGTAATTATGGACCAAGAGACCAGGCCATGCTTAATGCATGCAATATTGTACTGCAAGTGTCGGTGTGTGCAAATGAATACAGTGAGTGTGCAGCAGATTATTTTTTACATTGTGTGACTGTGTTTATGTTTGCACATGTCGAAGTGTACCTGATGCATCTGGCTGTCTATGATATTTCACATTTCCATTCAGGCAGAGAGTAAGTAGGCTGGCAGCTAATGAGCCGATTACTGGGAGCAGCATATGGTGTGTTCTGTATGGTTCTCTTGGCTCCACCATTAGCACTGATGAGGGCTGGGAGAGATGTGGAGAGTGGGAGGGTCAGCATGGGGAGAAAATGCACAGATACTGTATGTGTCTGCTTAGACACACAAAGCCATTTCATGATTACATGATCTCCTCAGGGGTGGAATGTACAAAGGCAGAGGACGCGAAATCCCAGAGCGGCAGGGTATCCGAATTTCCATCATTACGTCTCAAGTCATTATGAAATTCCACTTCAGACAACGGCCAAATGCGCCACAGTGTTTAAATAGGTAGTTTTTAATTAACAAAAAAATGCCTCTGGCAGTTTACACTGATGCATAGTTTCAGGATGGCATAAAAGAATGAACACATCATTGACTGTGGCTTGTTTCTGAGACCATTTCACGTTAGGCCTTAATCTTGCTCATTCAAAGCAGCAAACTTTACTTTAACAATTCCCATTAGAGATATGCGCGTCTGCAACAGGCTGCAAGTAAATGGCATGCATAGTGTGCAACCAACAAGAGCAGGTGATGATGAAGTGTGCAGAGAAAGCACAGGAGGCTAGCTACCTAGTGACCAAGATATTAGCAAAGGTGCAATATTGTCAGCATGCACAGAAAAGATTAGATCGACTTGAGATTTTGCATATGCATAAAGGGTGTGGAGACTAAAAACACGTTTTAACTCATTGTTTTGATTTTCTGGACTACAGCTTTGGTATTTCTGGGCACATTAGCATCACTTTTAGTAGCAACAGGCTATTGTTTTAAGCAAACATCTCCAGAAATCCTCTGTAAACCTGTGCACCACCATATGGCTAGCATTAGCATATAGCTAACTGTGTCTGCCTTTTAGAAGGGTAGCCTAACGTGCAGTGTTAGCACAGCTCAAAAATCCAACCAGTGAGCTTAAAGACACTAAAATGCCCCTTAGAATTGAACTGCAGGGAGAGTACACATGATGATTCTCTGTAGGTCACTTTAAGAGACATTTTATATAACATATAATCGTTTGATATGTTGTTTATGTAAAAATAAAAAAGGAAAATCCATATGCAGCTTATAGATATGAACCCTGTAAACAACTGAAATACTGAAGATATTAAATTAGATACAGGACCCTTGTGTAGGGCCACATTAGGGCCCTTACTGTTTCATTTTTAATTGCACTTTAGTGGCACAAATTAGCAAACAAAATTGTAACAATTAAATTAGCACAAACTAATTGCCAAACAAAGTACTTGGGTCCTTTGGGGCTCTTGGGGCACTGGGGCAGTTGCCTGCTTTGCTTAATCCATTCTTGACTAAATAGAAAAGGTAATTGAGAATTACCAGCTACACTTTAGTCATCTGTTATTTAGGGCCTCATTATCATTTGAATTACTAAAATGAATTAAAACCATACACAAAATACTATAAATCCTATGCTTTATCCTGAATCTACACGTGGCGAGTGTGGCCGTAACGTCTCCCATGAGTGTCCGGGAAAATTTTGAAATATCTAAACTTTAATAATAAAATAATCCAAAATGAGAAGCCTTTTTATTAGTGCATAATTCAGGCTCATTGATTATTTATCGAAGCGGCTGGGGGCTGACTGCAGTTGGAAAGGTTATATAGCAATATTCCTGCTACAGAAATAACCCAGAAGTAGGAGGGACGACAGAGTTTTGATTTAAATGAATCCACCATGGGTTTGAGCCAGATGGACTCTCTGTCTTCAAGTCACCGCACTGAAAACTCGGTCCCTCTCTTATTTCTGTGCTTCCTCTATCCTGAAGACAAACCCATGTTTGTCATCAGGGTCTTCCTCTAAATCATTCTGCTGCACTCTGACCTTCATTAGACTGTTTAGTCATTGATACTTCTATGAGGAATTAACTCACAGAAATGCATAGTGTGCTAGTGTTGTTAATTTAACAATAAAAGTGAATTTGGAAAGTGTATTTATCATATACTATACAGTATGTTATGTTGTGCCTGTCTCACTGAATAAAAAATCTCTGCAGGTTAATCTGAAGTAGGATTTAATTGGAATGAATGTATTGGTGTTACTAATAATAAGTGCTAAATTGCATAGTTAAGGAAGCTTTATTGGACATTTTTCAAACTTACAGACATGTAAAACAATTCAAAAGACCAAAAATCAGTTAAGACCTCTTCAGGACATAATCCATATGACATCAGGAGGAAACAACTTCAGCTATAACACTCCACGTTGAACATGTGGAAAGTTGCTGACTAGCTTTAAACGTAACTACTGAATGTCTAAAAATAACCACATGACTTAAACACAAGTTAACACCTCTGTGTCCTTCAAGCTCAGCCATCTGTAATGTCAAAATGTCTAAATATAACCACAGCTATAGAAAAATACATGCCGTCTGCAGCGCAGGGATTCAAATCAAGCATCACTTGCGGTGCATTGGCATAACATGCCGCAGGATCCAATAAAGACATTTTTCAAGCTCCCCCCAAAAAATGCCTTGAGTCACCTTCATCCCCCCCTAAAAAAAACAGCCTTCGGCTACCTTCGTCCCCACACGGTTTTGATCATGTTTGTCCCTGCGGTGTCTCACATAACACAACACAGCACTGTACACTGCACTGTAGTGGAAGCAGATTGTATCCAGACATCAGAAATAACACATACATAACATTATTTTTACTATTGTGGAGAAGCTGTATTATTTTGATACATTTAAAATCAAGAATGATTTCTTCATACTTCATTTTTTTTTTAATCCAACTGTTGGCACATATGAATGCCTGCATTGAACCACAGAGTTTTATTCTTATCTGACTCACTGTAGGACAGTAGTGTTACGCTTCAAGGTCAGTATCCAATATTTACTCATTTATTATTATTTTACATAATTGAGAAGTTTCTGTTTAGAGTTCATCCAGTCCATATTTATGCCTGAGTGCAGCCTCACAGAGCAGCCAGCATACTCTTAGTCTTGTTTACCTGTACTGTATGTAAGGCCTGTCATACACCACAAATATCTGTATTTATCTTTTATAAGATTCTACAATGTGTATCTGTGGAAACACAACAATCCCTGGAAAGAGTGTGTGTGTGTGAGGATGTCACCTCATTGTCTCTTTTTGTGCTAGTCAAAGGTTAAAGGAGTTTACTGACACAATGTGTGTCTGACAAAAACCTTCTTCAGTCTTGATGTCACCACTGAGGCTCCAAGTGTGGCTCTGCTGCTATTGTCAGTGTTTCAAGTCAAGAGTCATTACCCTGTTAAACAGCGAGTCGCCACTTAGAAAGAAAAAAGAAATGAATAGCTTCATCAGCACAATTGTTACGGGCTCTGTGTAAAAAGACGGTATAGTGACAGTCGTCCTTGTTGATGGAAATGACTCTACAGCCGGCTTCACTTTCACTCTTTCTGCAACACGAGGCTGTTCGGTCAGGGTCTGTTTAGTTTGTGTGACAAAAGCTTTTCTCGGTGTGTCACAACAGATGAACTTGAGAGCTGTGTCCAGACAAGCTGCATTCTATTTGGTGAAGAAAGCTGAACAAATACTGAACCAGTGGAAAAACTACACACAAAGTAAAGAAATGAAATGATATTGTGTACTGTCAAAACATACCAAACTAAAATAAAAATATATATTTATTTTAGTTTACAGTTTAGTTTACTTATTTGTGCTGAACGAAACCGCTGTGAAATAATCAGATAATAACTTTTTATTCCTCTGATTAACCAGCTTTCTCAATGCCAGCGCTTCCTCACTCTCATTCACTGTCTGTGTCTCTTAACCAATACCAGCTCTCTGCCTCTCTCTCTCTCACTCTCTCTCTTTCTCTTTCTCTCTCTCAAACTATCGGGCACAAATCAAATTAAACTTCTTTCTGTCTCTAGTTTGTAGTGTAAGAGTTACACAACAGGTGGAGTATCAGAGTTTAATCCATGAAGCCATGTGAATAGCCTCAGTTTAAGAGACATTTCAGGCTGACTGTGGAGGTCCAGTCTGATCGGTTGGATCAAGCTCAACTTGTTGTGTTTTTTGGTGAGCAACCAAACGCACTACGCACACTTAAGTGAATGAAAAAATCTGCATTTTCACTGCAGCGTCGGATTCTTTCTAAATGCGGCCTAAAAGGTCAAGTGTGTCAGATTTAGGTGGCTCTATCAGCATATCAACAATATATTATTTATAACTATGTTTTCATGAATGTATAATCACCTGAAAATAAGAATTGTTATGCTTTTCTTACCTTAGAATGAAACTTTTATATCTACAGACTTCTTCTATGGAGTCTGTTGTGTTAAACCGCCATGTTTCTACAGTAGCTCAGAACAGACAAATTAACACAAGTTAAATAACAAAATAAAACTAAATAATAACTACATTAACTCACTTAAATGTGAGGTCACAGAGGCCATAGGCTTCAGTTGGAAAGGCAGGCTCTGTGTTTAATGAGCTCGGAGCAGACCTAGACTTTGGTCTCTTTCATCCCTGTAGCAGTCAGTGCAGGCAGTTAGCTCACTGAAGCACGGAAAGACCCCTTTACAAACCCCTCGCCAGCCCCCACCACCACCACCACCACCTCTCTCTCTCTCAGTCCTCTCTTTCTTCATATCTCCTGCTCTCCAAGTCTTAACTGTCTCTGTTTCTTTACCTGGTCCAGTTGCTTCTTCTGTCGAATCCCTTCAGTGCTCGCTATGATTGTGCACAGTTTTGCTCCTCTGCCTTCTGGCTGTCAATGCACTGCCTTGTTTCAGGCTCCTGCTGCTTCATTAGCTGCGGTTCTCTCTGTATAGGGACACTGGGAAAAAGAAAGGGATAGACGCTCACACGCAAACACAGGGTTTACACTGGGGTTGTGTCTAAAATATGTCAGCTATGGAACAGAGGTTGCCTTGTGGTTAGAATCGTGGGGAAGTGCTTCTGAAGTTGTCGTAGGTTAGACTAGCGAGGCCGGATGATCTGTTTGGGGAAAGTAATTTTACTCTTTCTTCCCTTAGCACTGACAAGCCCTTCACCAAATTTCGCTGCATAGATGCCAGAGGCCGTGGTAGTACTGGTGGTACTGGATTCATCTCTGACTGCACAGCCAGGCTGTACCTGCTTTATTCCTGTTCCTTTCTCAGATAGATTCATAAGACGTATAAAACTTTACAAACAGCTGTAAGAAATGAAGACTGTGTGAAATACGATAAGACAGAAGGTGAGGGACCAAAGAGCTGCGGAGAAAAGTGAAGTAATTTTCACCTGTCTAATAAGCCCCGACCCCTGTCCTTTCATTCATCGTAAAGGAAGCAGCAAGGGCAGGCTGGTGGTGAGAGACTGCCATACTGATGTAGTTGAAAGGGCAAAAGATCTTCGTTAGTGCCCAGATCAGGTGTCCCTTAGGCTGGCTGTGTTCCCAGAGTGGGCTGTGGTGGGTGGTTGTTGATGTTACCAACAAAATAAAGTCCACTACTTAGAAAATAAAGAGAAGACTGTCTTTCTGTTCCATGTTTGGTATCGTAAACAATGAAATAGAACTTTGGAGAGCTGACGTGGGTTAACTAGGGTGATTTATCTGACATTTAATTTCTGTCTTTCCACAGTCTGCAAAGCACAACGAATAATTACGATAATTACATTGAGCTTAAAGGCTAACCACCCAGACTAGAAATCTGCTTCTATTTTGAAGTTTATCTATGCTGGGAGTAGCACTGCACTTCACAATGCACTGTTGTCCAACTGTTGGTTGTGGTTCAACCATATTGCCAGAAAAGAACAGAGATATTGGACAATACCGTAGAACCTCAGATTATGTCAAAAACAGTGTTTTAAAAATGTCTGCTTTCTGTAATATCTGCACATGACTACAGCTTAAAAGACTGTGGTATGTTTAAGGACTGACTGGTGCTCTTTCAATTGCAACACCTCAGTGAGAAAGGATTGTGCGCAACTCCTAATATTCATATAACAGACTTGGATATAAATCCATGATGATACGTATTTTCTTTTGCCAATTTTTAAAACGTTTGGTTAAAATTTGATGCAAACCTGACTACTGCTATCAATAATGAAATTCCCATGTTCATTATGGTTAGATACAGTATCACATCACAGTGATGGGCATGAGCACTCGAGTACGCCCATATCTGCGGTGTAGAGTGTTACGAGAATTTTTAAAGAAAAACCCTTGAATAAGGAGGACTGAATTCAAAGTATCGAAGTTTAAGTTGAATTTATTATTTTTGTACAAGAAGGAGCGTTTAACAGTGCAACACACAAAAGGTGTTACAGAGAAAAGGCTCTCTGAGGAGCGTTAACAGTTGGTTCTTATACATTTTTCTTAAAATGGGCTGTCTTGGACACTTCCACACTGATAATTTCCTTTTTTGTTTTTCTGCTCTGTAATGAACATTATGTTTCTTGTCCAAAATGACACTTCTCAGGCCTATCTCTCACATCCTTGTCTCTTCTACTTCCCAGGCCTGTTTCTCACGTCCTTGTCTCTCCTGTCCTTGAACTACAGATTTATAATTATCTCTCCCTGCCATCCTCAGTAAAACACAGTTTATAGTTATATAATCCTCATTTTTATAACATAGAGTACTCTCATTTTTTTATATTGCAAAAATAATAGATCTGCGCAGCCGCTGATGACTGTTTTAGGCACTTGTTTTCTGCTGTTGGTTATTTTACATAAATGTAAAAGCATTATCTAGTTCTAGATATTCTTACAGAAACTAAATGATCTGTTTAGCTATATGGACCAAAGTGGAAGCAGCCACAGATTTTGTCACCAGCCAAATTACTGAATTACTGAGATTACTGTATTGCAACATCTTAATGTTTGTGGATATGTTTTTTCTTCTTCATGTAGGGTAATCTACAGTCTGTGCAGTGCAGAAAGGGAGGCTGGACCCAAAGTCCATCCATTTTTATTTTTATTTTTTGCTTAAATGTTCTCTATTCTTACATGACTCGATACTCGATAATTTAATGACAGTACTCAAATATAAAAAATATTATTAAGTGTCAATCAGTAAAGTACTTCCAACATGAATAAATTCACATCTGGAGGCACTGGAATTAGCTGGACAGCTGCATTGTTCAACCACTAGCAAACTTATAATCAAATAGTCCTGGCATTTAATTTCTTAAAATGTTAATGAATTCTTTTTTGAGTGGAGATGAAGTAAAAGTAGCACAGCTAAGGGTCTCCTTGGATAAAGAATAGGCTTCATAATGCTTAATTGGAAGGAGGCTTCACAATTAGGACCTCATATAATATATAACTGCAACATATACAACTAGAGGAGTTGTGAAAGAAACCGTGTTCTTCTGCAGGTAATTAAAAATATAGAGCTTTTTCTCAGACCTCCAACTCAAAGGTTCAGCAAAGAGCAGACTTACACTTCAAAGAGCGAGCATTGAATCCTTCATTGAGGTAGACTTACCGAAACATCTTCAGTGCTGAGCATCTATAGTGCATTCAGTGTGTGCCACTTCACAACAACCCAAAACACAAAGCAAGGTGAGATAAAGACGTCTAATTTAATGCAGTTCAGCACATGCTTTGAGATGTTGCTAAAGGGGCAGATGAACACTGAATGATAAAGACATAGTTTTTCCGCTGCATTAAATTAAGAACGTGGCTGTGAAATTTAATTATGCTAATGAACATAATATCACACAGAGCCATAACAGAATTTGAAATCAGTAAATAAAAACTGCATTTCTGAGGCATTAATGAGAGTTTCAGTGATTTTGTGTGATGTGTTTTTATTCATTGCATAAGCTGTTCAAAGGAAGCAGAAGCCTTTTCGGATCTTTATTTTCAAACCGTTTCATACACAGAACAGAGAAAATCAAAGTAACAAGACTGTCTCTGACTACGAAAAAGAAGACAGATGAGAGAGAGCATAAAGTCCAACATTTAAGATCTATTTCAGCTGCATTCATTAACTTCTAACAAGAGTAAAAGCGACCGAGAATGCCTGAAAACAGAATGGAATGACACAAAATCTGTTTCAGGATATGATGGTTAAGATTTCCAGTCAGGTTAGGTCTGGCTTGTTTATGCGAGGAGAACAGCAAATGCAATCCAAGTGACAGGGTGGTACACAGATGCTGGGAGGGCTTAGAGGCCACACACGGGAAAACCTGTGTGGGGGCAACACTTACTGTGGAGTAATTCAGCTGGCACAGTGTTTAGGAACGACAAGAGCTTTCATGCAACTCTAAGGAAAAACCTGCTGATGGTGACGCTTTTTGACAGGACAAAAAGTAGGAGCACGCTGGAAATTCAACAGCCGTGGTTAAAAAAATGAGAAAGTAAAGAGGGGAAGAGAGTAATATGACAGGATATTTTTCCCGTTTTCGTTGGGGTGTGTAAAGCTGAGGCAGAAATTGTTAGCATCTCCAGAAAGACCTATTGACATCCTGTCATAGGACTTGTGGAAGGGCAATTATTAAATGAAGAATGAAATATGAGGTTGACAAGTGCAGGGGCTGAAACCCTGACAAACTGGTAGAGAGGGCTGGAGAATTTAATGGATGTGAATATCCTTTTAAAGGGTCATCTATTAAAAATGCATATTGTCATGCAGTTTAAACAGTAACACATCCATACTGCCTTTAACTCCACGACACTTTATTTATGCATAGAGTCACCTCACACCCAGACAGATGTAAAGCCAATGACAGGGAACAATTCTGTGTTTGCTCTTGTAGAAAAAACATAAAAGAGAGAAAAAAGCAAGTCAGTAGTGCACTAAACTCCTTCTTGCTGATCAGCTTTTGTGATAAGCCCTTCTCTTTTATTCTGATTCCCTCCTCTTCTCCCTGCTTCTACCCTTCCCCTCCACTTCAAAACCGAGCCAGCCAACCTCATCTACACCAATCTCAGCTGGAGAAACAAAGACGGCAGAAGAATGGCTTTAAATTGAACAGAGAAACAAAGCGAGAAATGATTTAGGGTTACCCACGGATCTGTCAGGAGGTAATGGCTTGTAGGAATCACTGTAGGAATGTGATTCATGAAATCCAACAGCTGTCCTCAGAAAAGAGAGAGTAAACTTGGTTTCTGCGCCTAATCAATTCATTTGATTTAAAGCTGCCCTGGTAAACTGATTTCAGAGTTCTACTGAGCTTTTTTAGCTTCTTTTAGCGCGTTGTTTTGGTCTCATGGCTTGCATCCACTTGATTTGCAGTGGTGGCAGGCAACTGTTTTCACCAAACACCCTTTCTACCTGCCCAGCACCAAACCAAGCCCAGATAAAGTTAGGAATGAAAGTTGCACAGCTTAAATTGCGATATTTCTCTCAGAGGTTAGGGGCAGAATAGAGCTAAAAGCTGTGTAGCTCCAAGCAAAACATGCTAACATGTTAGCATAACAAGTTACATAATAACTATGGATTGGATTAACAGCCAATTACACAGACCATTTACCACTTGAAAACGTGGAAATACATCCATCTCTTTAAAACAAATAAAGGTCCATTTGCATTTTTCGCATGGGGTGCCGTTTGTAAAGCATCTCGCTCTGAAAATAACAGCAACATTTTGTCACATTTAGCTAAAAACAATGTTTAAAAAACTGGTTTGATTTTTTGCACATTTAGAACAATATTTGTGAACTTAGAGATATTTTAAATATTTAAATCCAAATGATAAATGTGAAATCTAAATGCTGAATCTAAATGCTAAATCTAAATCTTAAATATAAATATAAATGTTAAATATAAATGTTAAATATAAATCTAAATGTTAAATATAAATATAAATCTAAATGTTAAATATAAATATAAATCTAAATGTTAAATATAAATCTAAAGTTTAGTTATTATCACGATAATCCATGTCCAAGAGTCCATTTGCCACTATAAACACGCTCTGACCTCCTTGAGCTTTTATTTTGGCACTTCCGGTTACAGGCATTTGAATTTGCATTTTAGCTAAATATTTAGTTTCACCTGAGACATTTAGCTTCAACATTTATATTTATATTTAACATTTATATTTATATTTAACATTTAGATTTAACATTTAGATTTATATTTAACATTTAGATTTAGATTTAGCATTTAGATTTATATTAAACATTTATATTTAACATTTGGATTTAAATATTTAAAATATCTCTAAGTTCACAAATATTGTTCTAAATGTGCAAAAAAGTGACTCTCAAAAATTCAAACCAGTTTTTTAAACATTGTTTTTAGCTAAATGTGACAAAATGTTGCTGTTTTTTTCAGAGCGAGACGCTTTACAAATGGCACCCCATATTTTCGTGCATTTTGTCGATTCCATACTATCACCTTGATACTAGGAAATTGAAGGTTGCAATCCACAACTAGACCACTAGATGCCACTAAATATTACACACTGCACCTTCATTTCTTGGAGGCAGCAAAAACAAGTTGTGAACACAGTATTGACATATTATCCGTTGTGTGTTCTGGTGTTGGTTACTTTGTGGCCTTGGCTGATGAGGTGATTTGCAAATGGCAAGCTAATATCATGAAGCTAACAGGCCAAATAAAACATACACATTTTACAGATAGTAACATTATTCTAAACTAGATTGTAATTTATCTTTCAAGCAGTCCTGTGTTTATGTGAGTGTTCAGTCTCATGTATGTCTGAACGGTGCCATTATTAACATAGGTTTTCTGAGGGTTACATAGAGAACCTTTGAGTTACACTAAAATGACAATGGAATTAGCTTGTTATTCTCTGTCTCATTAAAGCAGCAAGGAAAAACAGCTTCAGTTTGTTACACATGCATTGAAATGCAAGGCTCACCGAGCTGCTGTGTAGCTCCAAGCGAAAATGGGGTCCATTGACATGAAACCCATTACAGTCCAAGAACATGCAGACTTCAATAATTGTTATTGTTTCTAACAATAGACTTTAGACCTGCAGGAAAGAGGTTATTTTACCCACTTTTCAAATTCGTCTTCTTTTATTTTAAATGCTGAAAGGTGATTGAGTGACCATATGAAGTGACACATTAAGTACACTGCGTATGGACAGGATCTTGATGGAAGTACAGCAGAACTCTGCTGAGAGCAGTTTAAGTGGCGTCATGGGATGATATTCTGAAAAAACGCAGGCAAGTACAGAACATTTAGACAAAGAATGAGAGAGAGGTATAAAGAGAGTGATAGAGGAATTAGAACTGGATGTGTCAGTTATAATCCGTGTTAGCTCAGCTTGTACGGTAAAGGTCTTCAGAAAGAACTACTGATAATAGTGAGAGAAAATTACAGGCACATAATGACAGGATAAGACCAGAATGAACCAAGAAAAGTTTTTCTCAGATGAGTTAAAGATTGAAGATTGAAGTGAAAAGTATAGTAGTAGTGTGAAAACTGAATCCAAATGTGAAAATCAATAATAAAAACCATAGATGCCTTGGTTAGATTAACTGTTTTCATTTAGCATTACACTCCTGCACCTATGTAAGGCTCTATTACATGCAACATTGTTCCCAAACTTCACACTTTAATAACTGGAAACATCGATAGCACATTATCACCCAGTGGCTTAAACAGCATCAAACACATCAGCAAGTCAACGCGTATGTATGGATATAGACAAAAAATAACTCTGAAATGAATTTATCGTCTGTAGCAGGATGAAAAACTTTGATGTGGTGTGGGGTTGAAAGAGTGGGCAGCAATTTGCCAGGGGACAGTGGTTGCTTTAAAACATCCTGCAAAATCCTCAAAAAGATAATGGCTAAATGAAAGCTGTTCAGGGCTAAAAGCACAAATTACATGTAAAAATATGCCTTTAATGAGATGATCCTGATGCGGATATTATAAATACCTTCTGTCAGTATGTAGTCAGTACTACTACTACTACTACTTTTACAGGAATAAGAATTACATTCTCACATGTAGACCTTTCTTCCAGAAGACACAAAGATGTAACTAATATAACACTGGTTCAATTCCAATTAGTAGGGCTTTTTCTCTTGCCACTTTTGTGTTTCAATTACCTGCCAAGTCTCACCTAAGATAAAACACCTCAAGATATCAGGGTGTTGCTTTCAAAGATCCATGACTGAAGACAAGCACATGAACAGTAAAAAGACACACCTTCAAGCAGATTGTGTGTGAGAAAGGTCACATCAACGTTTCTCTAAATTCTGGTTGATTAAGTCATTTATAGACTTGCTTGTCACCACTTGACTAAAACATCTGAAACATCACCTGATGTGATCCCCTTTCTGAGCTCTCTGTCTACCTGGTGTTAACAAAGTAAGTGACTAATTGGAGCTGTCATATAAATGTCTAGCCATGATTAGAAAGATGAATTCTAACTTTATGCACGACCAGCAGCAAGTGCTCTACAACTTGTTGTTATTTCAGAGTTCTTACAGTAGGGCAGGTTTGAGGGTAGTGAAAAAGACTGGTGGTAAAGGGCCCAAGGTTGGCCTCCCTGCTGTTTTTATGGTGTCTCTTCCTGAGAGGTCAAAGAGATAACAGTACAGCAGCCATCCGCCATGCCGATCAATTGCTGTGGGCACAAGCAGTACATACTCCCTGGGGGTGACGATAGCAATTGGCTTCCAGTGGATCATAGTGTGGCATATGTTAGTGAGCACAGCTGGCCCCCAAAGCCTGCTGAGTTAAAGCTGACATAATTATGCCTGGAATGGTAAGATCACATAGAAAAGAGTGAGGAAGTTTGGGATTATGTGGCTGTAGCCAAGGGATGAGCTGATTTACATTCTGCCATCAACCTTGGTTTGGTGTCAGTGCTGCACATGTTCATAATAATATACAAGAGTTCAACACAGGCCTAATACCAAAACGCAAACCTGTACCTGAGCACAAACTGTCTCTGCAGTTGCCCAACCTGCCTCCAAGCGGGCTATGGTGAAGTCAGAAGTTGTTAGTGCCCGAGGCTATACCTGTAAGCAAGTAAACCTGACCTGACCGAAACTGCCTACATTCTTTAAAACCTGAACATGGCTGGGCTGTAGGTAGAAGAAGAGTATGAAAGCGCACTCTCCACTAGCATGCAGTCATGGCTAGCCCCTGCATTATTTAGCTCCTGTGCTTGATCTTTAAATCCCTGTCCTGCAATCTTGTGAGGCCTGATATCCCAACAATAAAAATCTACACGCTTTATATCTATGATTTTACAGCAGCTCCTGCCTGGATGCTATGAAACTTGACAACGTTGTTTGCTTGCTTGCAGTCGGCTGCTTCTAAACGTGTCTCTGCAGGGAAAGATGTGATGCGTTTTTTGCTATCATATATCAGGATACTGCTGCAATCTTCTGCAGTTTTTGCTTTTGTTTCATGCATTACTGACCGCGAGCTTGCTACTCCAATGCAAAGCAGTTGCTACATCTTTCTTCCGGCTTTCCGTTGTGGATCTACTTGCAACATGTGACGTTTGGTAGCTTCAGAGAGAGAAAGAGAGGGGGAGATTTTTTTTTTTTTCTTATTCAGTTTTTGGAGATTTTTCATTGATCATTTACACTGTAATTCCATGCGCGCCTATTTACACATTAAGTCTGTGTTCAAAGCTGTTTCTAAAGCCCATCCCCTCAAGGATAAACGGTTAGCCAATTTAGGACGCAGAACACAATGCGCGTTCATAAAGTACAGTACGCTGTAAAAAAAAGGCATGCAAAATTACACTAAAAAAATCCATGAAACAGCGAGTCTGCGAAAAGTGAACCGCGTTATAGCGAGGGACGACTATATTGCCATTATATTTTGTACTGACATTCGTGGTCCCCTGATGAGGAACCGTGATGACTTCAGAGACCATTTGACTTTTCATTTAGCAGGTCAAAGTTTAATTATCCAGTGTATTATCTCTTAATCTGTGAAATGGATTGGCACACATTTTGGTACAGACTAAGAATGGATAGATTGCTATTAAATTTGGTACAGAAAGTCATGTTTCCTTTTGGATGAACTGTAATAATGATGAACATGGCTGCACATATACCACCAGACTTGAGAACAGTTTTTACCACCAGGCTTCTTAATTTTTAATCAAATAGGATTGCTGGCTGCAGAAGTGTGCTACCAAGTCCTTTAAATTGGCATAATAAAGTCAACATTTTAGTTTGTCCATGATGGATTTTTTAAATTTATTTTTTTACAAAAATTTCCCAAACTAAAGGCATGTCTTTCTTCCGGCTTTCCGTTGTGGATCTACTTGCAACATGTGACCTTTGGTAGCTTCAGAGAGAGAAAGAGAGGGGGAGATTTTTTTTTTTTTCTTATTCAGTTTTTGGAGATTTTTCATTGATCATTTACACTGTAATTCCATGTGCGCCTATTTACACATTAAGTCTGTGTTCAAAGCTGTTTCTAAAGCCCATCCCCTCAAGGATAAACGGTTCAAAAGGGGCCCGCATGGGAGCACTGCTGCATTGCCTTTTTTTCTAAGCACACTTTCCTCAGCACAACCCAGGTCATAAAATCTGCTGCATCACATCCAAATTCACCACCCAGAACTAATTTTTTATTAGTCTATTATATGACCATAGGTGCAGCTACTCTACTTCCCATACACCACTGACATGCGCACCACTGCATGGGCCTAAACTCACCAGGTTTGACAGGTTTGGCCTGTAGTTCGAAGATAGTAAAGCTATGCAATCGATGATCATGGCAGTCTTACCTACAAGTTCGTGCTTGTGTTCAAACTTAGATACCAAGAAAGACCCAGTCCCACAATCGAATTGCTCCATCACATTTAATAACATGCATATTATTACAGTTAGTAATTCATTAGGTTACTGAACAATGAACAATTTATGATTTCTCTTTGTGTCACACAGTGGGCATTGAAGCTCTGCAATGAAAATGCTTTGCATGAATTTATAGCTGCATTTGGCACATACCCTACTGATAGTATCATTATTTGTTTTACATAATCGTGTTAGGTAAACAATAAGAGATGGAAATCTTAAAAATATCCTTTTTCCAAACAACAAACTTGATTTCAAATGTCACTTGATATTTGCTGATGTGATTTTTGCTTAGAAGATGATCCACGTGTGAATTATAAATGTATGTGATTAAGGCTCACAATGGGGTACTGTAAAGTGCTCTACTCTCTGCTTTGAATTCTAATCATATACTGTAGATGTTTGTCAGAGTGTCGGGTGCTTAAATAGCTGCCTGCAGGGCTTTATAGTATTATTTTAGCATTTATTAAAGAAACAGTGTTTATATGTGTCCATATTTGTATTGTTTATGATGCGTAGTTTATGATGTTTAGTGGATGATGTGATGATGTTAAGAAAAAGACAACACCCCTGCATGGACTGAAAAGAAGCTTGTAGGAGATTGGTCGTGAAGAATATATATATATATATATATATATTGTACCTAGTCATGTATGCCAAGAAATGTTGTTTGAGAGTTTGTCATGTGCAAACAAAAAGTGTACTTGCAAAATAAGGTGAAGTAGACTAGTTTGTGGTTCATGCAGTGGCGATGCTGGATGCTCGGTCCACTACTGTATTCCAATGTGAAACATCTTGATGAATATTGGGTATACAGTGGTCCCTCGTTTATCGCGGGGGATACATTCTAAAAATAACCCGCAATAAACGAAATCCGTGAAGAAAGGTTTACAATTATTATACATGTTTTAAGGCCGTAAAACCCCTAACCACAGACTTTTATACACCTTTTTACACGCATTTTGTACAGTACTCCCTTAGTTAATCAGGACGCAGTGCGGTTCTCCCTTAGCCAATTTAGGACGCAGAAAGTACAGTACACTGTAAAAAAAAAAAGCGTGCAAAATTACACTAAAAAAATCCACGAAACAGCGAGTCTGCGAAAAGTGAACCGCGTTATAGCGAGGGACGACTGTATTGCCATTATATTTTGTACTGACATTCATGGTCCCCTGATGAGGAACCATGATGACTTCAGAGACCATTTGACTTTTCATTTAGCAGGTCAAAGTTTAATTATCCAGTGTATTATCTCTTAATCTGTGAAATGGATTGGCACACATTTTGGTACAGACTAAGAATGGATAGATTGCTATTAAATTTGGTACAGAAAGTCATGTTTCCTTTTGGATGAACTGTAATAATGATGAACATGGCTGCACATATACCACCAGACTTGAGAACAGTTTTTACCACCAGGCTTCTTAATTTTTAATCAAATAGGACTGCTGGCTGCAGAAGTGTGCTACCAACCATGAGTCCTTTAAATTGGCATAATAAAGTCAACATTTTAGTTTGTCCATGATGGATTTTTTTAATTTATTTTTTTACAAAAATTTCCCAAACTAAAGGCATTCCTATCAGTGTCAGCTATACAAAGTGCTAATTATCAAATGTCAGCATGCTAACACACTAAACTAACATGAAGTCCATGGTAAACACAATACCTGCAGAGCGTCAGCAAGTTGTCAGGCCAAAGCTACTGTAACATCTAGCCCAAAGCACTGCTGCGTCTAAACCCTTTGAGCCACTAGCATGCCTGTAGACTTCTTTCTTTCCACACAGCACAAGACCAGCATTTTCAGATTTAACCACCAAGCACCAAGAGTGCTTTCTAGAAGCAATGCCTTTAGGATGGAAATAAACAACTTAGTATGTGTAGTAAAGAGAGATGCAGGATCACAAAAACATCACTGTACTATTCCTCATTTCAGTGTTTTTAGGAATACATTTAACTAAGATGACCATGCCCTATCTATATCATCCCACATAGCAAATCAGTTAAACAATTAAAATTGTAAGCAGCAGACAGTGAGGGAGTTAGCACTTCCTCACAGTATGTATGGAAGAAACAAATGGAGACATTGCAAATTTATCCACATGAGAAATGGAAACAGTTTGATGCCCTAGATTCATAACCAACATAATTAATGTCTCTTGTTCTGTGTTGCTCCTCCAAATAGGTTTTGTTAATTTTTGTATCTGTTTTCTGTTGCTACTGTGACCACAATCACTAATGAGTTGAACTGTGTAGCACAAGGCCGACTCTCCACGTGGGGAGTCACAGTCTCTGTTAGAGCACAAGCCCATGGAGATCCATGGTTCAGTAAATATTTTATAGTACAGCCACTGTAAACCTTTTTGATGGCAATCATGATTATTCCATCTATATTTTCTCTGTCAATGATGGCAGTATTGTTGCCTTACTGAATGAATGATGGATGTACAGCAGAGGTCTGGAACCTTTTTGGCTGAGACAGCCATGAAAGCCACATATTTTAAAATGTATTTCCGTGAGAGCCATATAATATTTTTTAACAGTGAATACAAATAAATGCGTCCATTTTTAAGTAAGACCAACAATTTTAAAGTATCTCTGAATTTATTCTTTATGTTATACTGAAGCTAACCAATAATAAATAAAATACCTCTGAACATTAATGCGACTTCTGGTGCTGCATGATCCCGATTATGTACCGATCCCCAAAGCAACCGCTGTGTTTCGGAGGTAGCCACGCATGTGCACTCACATACTTAGTGAAATCTCCGGTCTTTAGCTCATCAGCAGTTTCTTTTCCGAGCTGTTCTGTATCGTTAAAATTGAACAAAATAACAAACAAAACTGTTTACTCTCCTACTGACTTTAACTGGGACATTTTGCAACCAACGTAAAGACATTAAACGTGTGGTACACGTTTGCAAGGCTGGGCGCAGAGGAGACCACCGGGCTCTCTCCGAGGAGAGGTGCCTGGGCAAGGCCCGGTCCAGCATGAACTAAAGTCTCACTCAAGGCCCACTCAGACCGGAGTGGTCTCGCGTACGTCCAGGATTCTCACGTGATCTCGCGTGAATACGGCTGGCGCTACGCTGCCGTTACGTGGCCAACCCGCGCCGGGTGTGAGTTGATGCAGGGCAAAGGACGCAGCTAAACCGTGGCGCAGCCGTTACGCGGCGCTTACATCTCCTGTGTGAGTCCAGTGTAAAACACAGCATGGACAGTTCGGAAACAATTCGCAATGAGTTAAAAGGAATTTTTAAACAAACAAAGTAGTTTTCAAGACTGTATATTGCTAGCGGATCTATTTTTTTACCCAGAGTGCGGTCGTGACTGGTTCTGGATGAGGGCTTTCTAGCAGGCAGCCATTCATCTTTCTGGTACTACGTACCGCCACTGAATGTTTTAGTGGTACGCAGTACCAGGCCGTACTGGCTTCCTTTCACCCCTGTCTGCAAGCCAGATGCAGTCATCAATAGAGCCACATCTGGCTCGTGAGCCATAGGTTGCCGACCCCTGATGCACAGTGAACAGTGAGCTTATGAGCTCTGTGGGGAATTCATATAGCACCTCTCATTACTATGACTAGTAATGTGTCACTCCATCCACTTGGACTGGAACTCATTTTGTTGGTTGGAGGCACTTTTAGTGATGTGCTCAGTCAGACAGATCATAATTGCTTTTTTCTAATCGTGCCCTGCTGTTCGACAGCGAAAACGTGGCAAACAGAAAAAGAAAAAAAACATTTTCCTCTTAACATCACGCACAGACAAACACACCATATTTTCTTTTCGCCTTGTCCCCAGTTCCTCTGGCCTTGTCTGCAAGCCCCCCAGTGGTTGAGTCATCTAGCCGTGAACATCAGGACTATGCTCGCCCCGAAAACCTTCCGGTGCGCCCCACCAAATCCATCTGTTCAGACCTCTGGTGCTGGGCAGCCCCACAATGTCTCCACACAGGAACTGTTGGACACACACACACACCTTCCTGTTTGCCTGACTGGCTGATTGCTGTCTCTCGCTCTTTCAAACATACACACACCTCTCCTTTGCTTCTCCTAATGGACGCTACTGTGACTATGCATGGCACTGTGTTGTGCACACAAAGAGGTTAGATTAGCTTGTGTGAATGTATGCATACTCTGATAAATATCTCATTTGGATGCCATTCCAAACATCCACTGCAGCTGAAACACTGAAATATATTGTCAAAAACAACATATCCACAGAGCAGCCTTTTCAGATTAATAGGCATATTTGTTTATATGTAGTGCGGGGTACACGCAGGTATACCTATTTATTTTTCAATTGTCACTGGATACACCCACTTCTGAATCCTCTGTGTGTATCACTCAGTAGTATTTTGTGAGCTGAATTGCACGCAAAATGCAGACTTATATAGTTGCCTTATCTATTTGTGGGTCAGCATCGATTGCAAACTCTGCACCTCTTCTGTGTCTGATGTTGATTTCATTATGATCTTTACTCTCTGAAGTCAAGCAGCAGAAGTTAAGTGACAATGTGCAAATACTACTAAATATGCAAGAGCAGTGTCACACGTTTCTGTTCATAACACTGGGCGTTTATCCTTTACTAGGGGACTTTCGGGGACATAAATTAAGAGGATGTCCACTTCTCCAGGCACCATTACACTACTGACTATACAACAGCACAGAGTCATACAGCTACTCCTGAACTTCCATTAATTTATTTGCTCACCACCCCACACTCATAAATATCTTACATACATATACAAGTTAGAGTCTGCACCCAATCTAGTGGGCCTGTCAGGCTGTATTTAGGCAATGCAAGGCTTTGAGCTCAACGCTAATGTCAGCATGCTAACATGTTCGCAATGGTAATGGTAATGTTTACTATGTTCAACAACTCTGACATGTTTTGATGTGAACATTTGCTTATTAGCATTAAAACCAAAGTACAGCTAAGGTGTCAAAGTGTTTTGTATTGTATTTTTGGTCCTGATGATGGTGCTAGACAAAGTCAGAGAAGCACCAAACTTATTACAAGTCCATCCAGCAGTTGAAGGTTAACTTTAGTCCTGAATACAACCACACACACAAAGGGCGTATAGACTTATAGAAATGATAGAGTGATGGGCAGCTGTGTATCACCACCATGGGAGTAGTCTATGCTTACCTTACACAGCCAAGTCCCTGGACTGAGCATAACGGAGTCAACTGAACCATGGAGAAAGAAGGACTGCGCCTTCTCTGCCATGTCATGCTGAGACATTTTACTTAAAAACAATGTTAACCGAATGCTGAGTTCATCCTCTGAGAGCCATGAATGTATGTACAAAGATTATCCAACTTATGGCTGTTTCTTTTAGTCTGGACCAAAGTGGTGGATGGACCACATGGTTGACCATGCTGTTATTACTGTGAGGTCCATGAATGGCCTCCTTTTTAAAAGACCTTTAAATGTTTGGACTCTTCGTATCAAGTTTTTGCACACTGACATCTCAAATAGTCCTAAAATATTGATGCAGCACCTTCTCTGCGATACGCATGTTCTAACAGATCTCCATTTCAGTTTTAAAATTAGGGCCAGATCAGATCTCATTTATGGGAAGAGGCAGCTCCTTAGTTGGATATACTTCTAAAAATCTCGATTTACCTAATCATGAAATCAGACACAGCTGAATTTTTAATAGATACGTACATTCTCTCATGGAGCACACCTTACTCACCGGTCTTATAACATCTTCTGTATATCATTTTGCAATAAATCTCAGTTACTTGAAAATAATCTGTACAGTACATACAAGCTACTTCAATCAATGAATTAACTGCTTATAATGTTGTACAGAGACATCATCATGAGATGTATTGATTAATGTGTGGGACCTTATTAGTCCTATTTTTCTTCAATCAATTAATTTACCAATTTGAGATATTAAACAGCATATTAAATGGAAGGTTGTTGATGTTTTGATGGAGTCTTTTGCCTCTTCCGTTCCTATTGTTTCCTGCCATAGTGTTTCCTGCTCCTGAGAGGTCTATCATCCTTTTATTTCTATAAACTGTTTACTGATACTGATTCTGATCACTAGGTGGTGTTTGTATTTTGGGTCGGCTACCGTTCACTATAACAGTTAAACTGTTAAACATTACAGTCTCTTCATTGGTCCAAATACATGTTGCGAGGAAGTTTTTGTCTGCCACAATCTTTTTTGTTTATCATTCATGGTTTCATTTTAAAACTTCTTGATATTTTAGTAAAGCAAATACTTTCCAATTACCATCACTTCTCCACTTAGGGACCTCACATACAGTTATGAGATAACATCTCATACATCAACATCATTTTTGTCCAAATCTTTTTTCTTCTTTTTTTTTTTATTCACATTGTGTTGTCCTGTGGATCTGAAAATGAAAATGTTCCAGACATCCAGAGTCATTATTTAAGTACTTGTTTTGGCTGCTGACTCATGGCAGCTCTCGTCAGTGGGCGACAAAACAAAAAGCTCAATGTATAATTTTTTTTTTTTAGTGAAGTTTTTGTGCCCTTAAAAGTATTATCAAGCCATTATGGTTCATGTGTAGAGTGGATGCTCCAAAAATAAAATAAGTAACTTTATAGAAAGTTATAGAAACCATTTACTGGATTAATCCTCCAGACCTCATACAGCTCGCTAATATTTCGATAATCATTTCCAGTGTATCCATACATGTAAAATAAAGACCTCAGCTTCTAAATTTTAGATAAGTTGTTGTTAATAACTGGAACTGGAAATATACATGAATATATTGATATGTATTACTTCCTTTCGCTGGTTCCCCTGTAAATCTAAAAATAGCTCTGCCAACAAAGTGTCTCCATGTAAAGAGGGAGAGCCTGACCCACCGTGCATGGTGGACAGAGACGAAGACATTGTGAGTTTAAGTGTTTTGTTCACATCACATTACATAATCACCATCAGTAAACAGCGGGACTTACCTGCAACTTTTCCACATAAATTAGAAGATCTTGTCTGGTAAGATGCCAAAGATATGACAATTTGGGTTGCTCAGAATTTCATCACATAATCACCGGAGATAACCAGCAGGGTTTAGCCAGCTTTCACTGCCGAGAGAGAGGCTGTTTTCTCGGGGGACAGTTCACAAAAAGACTCAGTAGGGACGACTGACAGGGTCGCGGTGACTCCTACAGATATAAATTGGGATTTTTTTTTGTAGATGTAATGTTGTAGTGTTGAATAAACTCACATACATTTGGAGGCTTCTAACAGGTTAAATAAAAGTGCTTAGAACAGTGTAAACTTAGAGGACGTGTTCTTGGTATTTCATCTCGTTACAGGATGACACAGAGCAAATAGTTACAGGTTTAATGGTAGCAGGCTTTGGGCCAAGAGTGCAGTGTGCTAAAGGCAGCTAAGCAGTTTTACAAATCTAAATCTTCCCTCAATATTTCAGGTCCTTCAGGTTTTTGCAGTCCTTGGGAACCGTCTCATGAACTGGACATGGATTCAAGGAATTGCTGGAGAGTACACTTCAAAAACTGTGTGTGTTTGGGTAGTTTGGTCATCACTGTGTTCATGGAGAAAAGAAAGGCTGAACATGATCATTCTGTCGACAGCAGTGCAAGTTGGCTAGCTAATTTAGCTCTAGGTGTCAGTGTTCAGAAATGTGCATTTCACCATTAAACAGAATTTCAACGAGATCTGCGTCAGGCAGTTCACTGTAGCTGGATACAATGCTGCAACTCAGCCTTGTTGCCAATTGCACTCCTGGAACTGTAGCCAAAAATTCACTGGTGGCCCCAAAAAGCAATTTCCCCATACAACGCCATTATAAAAAAGACATTCATAAAACTTTTGACAGGACACCTCAAGCTGCATACAAGGCCACTCTTTGTATTATGTATTTTGTATCCATTTCCTGTCAGCTTCACTGTCAGGCCGCCTTCAACCTCACATATCCACCTCAAGTCTCTTTTCAAGAACAACAAGACTCGGTCAAAACCTGGCTCTGTATGAATGATCAGTGTGATAAGCTTTTCTGTATTGGTCCCAGTAATATTTCTTATACAGTTCTCAAAATGTAATGAAGTACAATGGTCACATGACATGGTTATTGATGCAGTTGCAAGAATAATACTTTTCACTTGTATCTTAATATGTTTGATTTGAAAGAAAACGTATAATGAAGCAAATACCTAAATGAGCCAGTATATTATACAGTTTATATGAGGTAAAAGGTGTCAGCATTGCATAAAGTTGAAAGTATTTCTGTGTTCTTTAATTGGATCATGTGTATTACAAAATATACTTGATGTGAAACAATACATAGGGTGAGATAAAGTACTTTGCAGCATTCCCTGAATGTGGAAACATGCAGTCATTAAGACAAAGTTTAGTTTCTCTTGGTTGGCTTTTGATTAGTTGTTGCTGTGGAGAATATTAGTAGTTGGCATATAAATAAATTACTCAGTGAAATGTTGTTTAGAGTGTTATATGGAAGTTTAATGTGAGTTTACATGAAGACTTTAATATTTGTTCCAGGGCTATTTGAAAGAGCAACAATTGGGAAACTCCAACACTTAACTGACCAAAAATCAAAAACTGACCAAAACTTCATCACTCAGTGACAGATTTTTGTGTCAGATGTTTTAGGGCTGACCCAGCTTTGGTGTGATCCAGCCAACTGGTAAAACTGTAGCTACCAGGACTATGAAACTGGTTATGTAGCAGGAACTCCTTTTTTCGAGGATAGCAGTGATTCAATGAGCATATTCAAAGATGGACATGCAAACGTGTTATCTTGGCCATCAGTATGTATCTTAATATTAATTACTACATATTAAAAATGCAGTATCAAGAAAGCTCAACCTGAACGTAGAAAGCAGAGCTGTTTGATACTGACTTCACAATGGATAATACCTTCAGTAATTTATGCTCAGAGTAAAATTACAACCTACTGTATATAAACAAAAGGCACAACACAGTTTATTGCCTTTACTTCCCCTCTGGTCCATGTATACGTGGCTGATCCCCATCATTCCCTCTAGTGCACCATGACATTGACTTTTTTAGTTTTCCTTCTATATTCATAGTGCCAAGACAATGATGTCTCTGGGGATCCACTGATTTTACATCAAGCACCTCATGAGGTTGGCGATTCTTTCTTTTGGTGAAAAGTCTTGACAACAATTAGATGAAAAAATGTGTCACCACTTCAGTGAACCCTAATTTCTCATCTAGTTCCTCTGCTTAATGACCTGACTGAGTTTTAGCACTAATTAGAAAATGTTAGCATGCTACCTTAACCACAAATCAGCCAAGTTTTGGAGGATCTGGGAACCAGTGCATTCCTTCTTACAGAAACCATAACTCCTAATCTTTTTCTGGATGGGGAGGCCTGACTGCCTTTTTATTTTTACTTTGTTTTATTCTATTATTTCATACACGCTACTCACTTGCCTGTCTCCTATCATCTTGCTGATTTTGTATGTATGTATACTTGTGTATATATGGATGTATGTGTATATGGATGTATACATATGTGCAAAGATACATATTGCAGTGCTCTCTGTTAGTTTGGGGTGGGATTTATTTTTTTGGTGTCTGTTTTGTTTTTCCAATGTTTGTATTCATAAAACTGGAAAAAAACAATAAAAAAGTATTAACAAAAGAAAAGAAAATGTTAGCATGCTAAACTAAGACTGTCAACATGGCAAACATCACACTTTCTTTCCATCAGCATTTCATCAACCTTGTCATTGTGAACATGTTGAAACGCTGATACAAGCGTTTAGCTCAAAGCACTGCTGTGCTGAAGTGCACCTTTAGGTAGCTAGTAGCAAGACTGTAGACTGTTAGTCGTGTTTCTTGACAAATGCTTCAAGTCTTCAGATGATACAGGACTTGTAGTTAGGGAACCGGTAATGAAAACATGAGTTATTTGATAGTTTGCCTCTGGCATTCCATGGCAGCACCCGTCTTCAGCCTCGAAACTGGCAATGACAAATTGACTTAGACCAAAAAGGTGCTCTTGATTTTCAGACTCAGTTTAACCTTGTCAAGTAAGAAAAGGGCAGAGTGTCCGTCTGTCACTTGTTGGACTCGACAGACAGTCAGACCATGAGAGACAGTGAATGGAAAAAAAAAACAAGTAAAGATCTAAGCAGAGATATTGCTGCACATGTACGGTGAGAGAAAGGCGTGAGGTGGGGTCAGGCCAGGGTACGCTGGGACTCTCATTAAATAATTATAGCCTGTGGTCAAAAAGCTGTGGAAAAATGTGACAAGGTCGCTTAGCTTGTCAGTGGAGGACACCCTCAGAGAAAAGTGGGAGATGAGCCGCAGCCTTCTTTTCAAACTATCAAAGACGTGATATAAAAATATGATGAAACCAAAAAGGGAAATCAAAAAAGACTTTGATTTATACTGTATCTGAACTCTTCCTGTGATTTGGCATTTTGTGACATGAAAGCCTCTTGCAGTCGTACTTTCTACTTTCCCTAACAGTCGGTGCATTATTATAGCAGCCTCCACTGGCAGTTCGAAAAGGTCCAATTGGTCTGGAACAGCATTTTAATGGGGATCAAATGGAACAAGCTCAAACAAACAAACATTAGGCTCTGAGTTAATGGGCTTGGCTGCACATTATAAATGACCTGCACAAGGCTGTCACGTTCTCCACTTTGTGTGCTGCAGCTGCACTGTCTGCCGCGAGAAATCCAGCTTGTGCACATGAGGCGGCATGTGCAAATTCAAGTATGTAGTGAGTAGGTGAGTGAATGACTAACATGCTGGATTTATCTATCTGTTAAAGTCACAGCTCAAACACAGGTCTTCAGTATGTAAATGTTTCCTAATGGTTTTATCCAAACACGTCAGGATCTTTAAAGGCAGCGCTGCATGGCTCGTGTGATATTTAACATCTGGTGCATGGGAGTGGTGGCACTTACATTAATATCTTGTTCAAGTTCTCAGCATATCAGACTTATTTTGTAGTTCAATCCTTAACTAATGTCCATCATGAGCACGAGGGATGCTTCCCTTGCTTTTCACTGCTGGGTCTCCTAATAATTCATATTCATAAAAGTTTCTCATCAATTTCATCTTTTATTAGATGGAATCAATTCTACTGCCTGATTCATTCAGTCCGACACAGTCCGAGCTATCATCAAAGATAATTGTCTGATGATTATTGGGCTTTTCAACAGTTTATATCTTTTACTCTGCACGTAAATAAATCCAATTATAAAATAAGAAGAACCTCCTTACCAAATTACACCCAGCTCATCTGATGTTTTATGTTATTTGATTTAATTTATCACAGCACAGCAGTTCTAATCCTGCCCATGTGTTCAGTGTTTCTTAGCCAAGTATTTAAATTTAAATTTAAAATTTCTCTCCGTTATCTGTCTGTCTGCATTTACACTTCTCAAATCAAACGTGATTGTGGGAAGACCTAACCCCAGCTATCACAAAATTTTATTTCTTGCAAAATTATACTATATTTTGCTAAGAAACATCGCTGTAAAATCAAATAAGTTGTTCAACCTTACAATATGAATAAAATGTTATTGCCTTAAAATTCTATGTTTGGGGTGTCATTTAGCTCAGTTGGTAGAGCAGCCGCTCCATGTACAAAGGCTCAGTTCTTGCTGTGGCAGCCCAGGGTTTGAATCCGACCTGTGGATCTTTCCTGCATGTCATTTCCCATCTCTCTCTCCACATTCCTGTCACTCTTCAAGCTGTCTCTATGAAAAAGGCCAAAAAAATATCTTACAATACTGCCATTCAAAAAAAATGAACCATGTACACATGGTCAATATCACCTGTCACCATGAAACTGAGAGTGGAAGGCCACAAAGAGATTAAGGGGCTCTTGCTGACTTTTCACTGGTATTTTAGGAAGCTGGAATAATACTGGCTTTTAACACCTCTCTGACATGTAAATGTGACATCATTTAAGACACGTTGCCTTTGTGAGTTTTTACAGAAAAGCGTCTCGGGGGCTTATTCAAATATGTGACCCACATCAAGAGTTGACAGCACATTTATATTACATAATGAAGTGCTGTTGTGAAAGAGACTTAAATGATTGACTTAATGACTAACTTTGTTGTAACACTGACTGACTGGCTGGTGAGCTAATTACCACGATGGCAGGTAACTGACAGAATGAGTGACTGACTATCAACTTCATGCACAGCTCACACCGCCTTATCTGAAGCTATAAAAGGTGTTTGTTTTTTTTTGCTGTAGGTGTAAATGAAAGACTCAGACAGACTCTGATGTTGCGTTAGCTCTGGCTCAGCGATCCGTTTTTATGTAAGTCTGCCCTTATGGATGAGTCAGAAAGAGAGAGTTGATCGAGATGATGATTGCGCCTGGAAAGCAATTCAGATTCAGATTCCTGCCATCTTGACAAAGCTGGTAGGAAATTGCAAAAATCTAGCAGTGACGACAACTGTGTTCCACTGATGTGAACTTAACAGCTCCCATTGCTGTTGGATGACTGCAGATGTGTGTTAAAGGCTCGGTTAACAGCCCAGGCCAATTTCACTTTGTATGAGATCAATACAGCTTTCACATAGACTATCCTGTTGTGTTTTTTTTTTTTTTCACCTCTTCTCTGTCCGACACAAAGCAAGATAAGAAACATCAAATTACATTCCGCGATCCTTTCCAAATCAAATTACATTTCTGGGTTGTATTATACTGCTCCCTGTGCACGGGTCTGCTAATCCAATCATGGACTACCCAGGCTCACTTCACTCCAGACCAAGATAACATGCATGGAATCAAATGATTTTATTCAAGAGGGATTTCTGAATGAAGCAATTGTGGAACGCCGGCCTATTCTTGTTGGTGAGAAACACCTTAAAGGAACATTAACCCGAGAGGGCATGGACTCCTGAGTGTTTTTGCTGTATTTCTGTGACTCACGGACAAAGTGTGCACTTACACCCAAGGACGCTCCTTTAGAAGTAGCTGCTGCTCTGGATACCAAGTGAGATGAAAAAAATCAATTTTTAATATTTTCTCGGGTTCAGCTCAAGCACACAGCTTGTCTACAAACTGAATAAGGTTAGTAGCACATATTTTTCTTCGCATTCAAAGAAGATCAATCTTCCTTATGAAATACTTGCACTTGCTCAGCTGCTTTGGCAAAACAAAGGGGTTGAACAGCCTTTTCCTTTCACCTCACAGGTGTCTGCCTCAGGCTACGGAGAAGCAGGAATTAATGCTGTTGAAAGATGATTGATTAAAGGAGGAACATTGGATTAAAATCAATAGCTGCACTGCAATGCTCAAGTAGATTTTTATTGTTTTAACTCTGTTGACTGCCCCCTCATACAGTTTCAGATTGATTTATCGAGCAGTGTTTTGTGCCCATGGTGGCAGATTTTTAAGCAAAAAGGGAAATATTCATGAATGTTTAAGTGTTTCAGTGACTCAGGGAAGCTCGTTGGCGGTAAAGACACATTCTGTGCAGCACTTTGTGACAGCATTCATTCTGGTAGTTAAGGGCTGTTCACAACCCTCAGCAAGACACCGCTTCAATGGCCAACGTGGGAATATTGTCAGTCGTATTAAAAGTTCAAATTTAAATGTAGAATTGTAATTTTTACCGAAGACAAAAGTGACGGCTTAAAACCAACCAGAACCACAGTGACACAGGAAGAAGACTGAACATGATGACAGGGACTGAAATCAAAGTGAATGTTTGGCAGGAAGCTGAGGAGAACATTGACTTTTGATTCCACATCTGGTGGAAAGAAAAGAAAGAAGAAGGAAAGAAAAGAAAGAAAGAAAAAAAATCCTTACAAAGGAAATGGAAATGATAAATCCATACTCTGAGTTACACTTGGTTAAAAATAGGGAAAGCACACTTTGAGCTTTTTGTTCCCTTGAAAGCTACAGAGAGGGAGCAGTAGCTTAGGTTTCGAAAGAGTAACCGGTGGTGTTTTTCTTCTGCCATTGTGCTCCAAGCGTTGCATGACGACACAAGAGGAATAAAACTGGATAATAAGGTGCAGTAACACTGCTCCTAATATGATAATTAATCAGTGTACTTTGACGACTGTACACTGCCCATTAGAGACTGCAGAACAGCACTGCGTCATCAGAGATTAATGTACACGGCTGAGGGTAGTGAGGCTGCCTGCTACCACAGTGCAGAGAGAGTTTCTGCAGGCTGATTCTTTGATGAGTGTCTTCTGGAAACAGTTTTCCACTCTTTAAGAGAGACTGAGATACATGTCTTCCAGCGGGGGGGGGGGAGTGAAAATGAATGCTCTACTGTATTATCTTTACTACCTAAATCCCTGGTAGTCCCTCCTCTTCATAACATCACTGTCTGTTTGCAGAAACATCCTATCCAGCTGACACAAACACATGGAAATAGTGAGACGAACGTAGCGAGCTGAGGATAACCGTCTGTGTTGCGACCAATAATCTAGACAGAGTGCCTGCGTATAGCCAGGAGTCACTGATGATGAATTGCCATATTTAAATCAAGTTGCTTCCTCGCTCGTTTTTTTCTGCCTCATCGACAACACGTGTAAATGTTTTATGTTCAACGCCCCACATGTTGCAATTTACGGAGCACGTCATTAGACCATATGTCGGTGAGTGCCTTGAATTCTAATGTCATCTGTGTTCATGCACATTTGTGCGAGTGTGCATTGAATAATAATAAACTAAATTTATAAATCCAAGGGGAAGCCGTTCCAAACTGTTGCTGCTGTGGGACAAACTCCAAGTCCAATATAAATTCTTACTCCTAAAAACCCTCTCGTGAAATGAAAATGAATGTGCACAACAAGCTGACACACGTATTCTGACAAACATTTAAATTCATATTAGGCCAACCTGAGGTACAATTCTTTTGCATTCTGTGATTTCAGCACCTTTTTCTCCTTTTTCTTCCTGTCTGCACTCTGTTCCAGACATTCTAAAGCTTTCAGGACACATAGTCTAAACTTTTTTTTTTTTTTTAATTCCTGGGGCCTTTTTTCAACTTATACTGCTACTGTGGTGCCAGATGGAGTGTTTGGAGAAAATTTAGGCAATAACAGAGAAAAGGAAGACAGAGAAGCTGTTATGCTCCTGTGATTGACAGTGTTCCTGGAATGGTGCCGAACCAAGGCTTTGTTCAGACTGCAGGCAAATCAGATTTGTTTCTTAAATCACATCTTTAAGACAGACTGTCTGCAGTGTTATTTGCAAGTCATCAGATCTGATTTGTGTGTTTAGTCATCGCCAAGTGATCTGCATGGGTTGCTGTGGTAACAATGTAGGTGCCAGTAACTATGAACGCTGGTTGTGCAGCTTTCCGATGTGCATGCAGTTCTGTCTGTACAGAAGCCCCCCCAGCAGACAATTTATTTCAGCGTCTGTCCACAGACTGTTGTCCTATGTGTTGTCCTCCATACTGCGCTAGTAGCAGCTCAGCCGCTCTGATGCACTTCTGTCACCCTGGATATGATGATGTCATTGTGTGTCACATTGTGATGACTCAAAAGACACTTTGAAATCTGTTATGAGCAACCAGAGTGTCTGGACTGAGATGCTTTTGTATAAATCAGATTGCATTTCAACTCACCTCCAAATAGCACTTGGTTCTTATTCACAAAATATGCATTTCGTGTATTTCTTTCTGTCCAGAGTCACATCAGTAACTGCAATATGACAAGAAATTGCAGCACACAAATGAAATCAATCAATTCAGATTAGCTACATTACCCGCAGGTAACTGGGAAATGTAGTTAAGCTAGTAGCATCACTACCACTGACAATATAAAGAATGGACAGCATATGCGTGACGCCACCCACGGGTTTCTAAAAAGCCATTTGCAACTCAGCGTGGTGCAGGCTGAATGACGCCTGGGTCTCTAATAAGCCATGTGTAACAGCACCTACTTGTCAGTCAAAGCGACCACGCTCTTTTTTTTTAAATATTATTTTCTTGGCCTTTTTGCTTTTTTATTGATAGACACAGCTGAAGATTTGACAGGAAATGTGGGGAGAAAGATGGGGAATGACATGTGGGAAAGGGCCACACAGGTCAGAATTCAAACCTGGGCCTCCGCAGCAAGCCTTCGCATATGGCTGCTCTACCGACTGAGCTAAACACCACCCCAGCGATCACACTCTTAATTCTGCATAACTTTAAGCCTTAATATCATTTGAACAGGTGAGTTGTATATAAATTCACCCTCAGTACAGTTGCCATGAACGGAGAAATTAGCTATAGAGACCAAAACAGTTTTTTGTACCAGGCTGTAAACATGTTTATTTCTGCTGTGAAGTTGGACATTTTAACATGGGGACTTATGGAGACTGACTCACTTCTGGAGCCAGTATCAAGTGGAGGTTTGAGGAACTGCAGTTTTTGACACTTAGCATTAGCTTCACTTCATAGCCACAGAGGATGTCGCATGGACACTACTTGTAGCATCACTACAGTACATACCATTGCTACGAAAATGCCAAAGATATGTTTGAAGTCATTCAGAATTTAGTAACAATTCTTTAATTACCAGAGTACAGTCGTCCCTCGCTATATCGCGGTTCACTTTTCGCGGACTCGCTGTTTCGCGGATTTTTATCAGTGTAATTTTGCATGTTTTTTTTTTACAGCGTACTGTACAGTATGAACGCGCATTGTGTTCTGCGTCCTAAATTGGCTAAGGGAGAACCGCACTGCGTCCTGATTAAGGAAGTACTGTACAAAATGCGTGTAAAAAGGTGTATAAAAGTGTGTGGTTAGGGGTTTTACGGCCTTAAAACATGTATAATAATTGTAAAACTTACTTTGCGGATTTCGTTTATTGCGGGTTATTTTTAGAACGTATCCCCCGCGATAAACGAGGGACCACTGTAAATTGATTCCTATTAATTGTTATATATATATATATATTTTTTATTTTTTTTTAAAGCAATGAATGACAATGCATTGTGATCTGATGTTCTATAACTCAAATATATGTCTTATATTAGTAAGGTATATCATATATCAGTCAGACGCTCATTAGATCTGTATTTTTCCAGGACAGGACAACACTCCTTCACTCATACATGTCAGCGTTGCTTACGCAATCCCACACCTCTTAGTAAACCAGAGTGTGGCAGTGCTGCCCATGCCAATTAAATATGAATAGGCACTCATCTCCTTACACACAACAACGATACAATATTTAGCACATGATGATCCATGTCAGGAGTACTCTCCTTTCACTTGCATCTCACATCAAGAGCCCTGAAGAGCAATTAGAACCCTTTTTTCAAGAAGAGCAGAGATGGCTGGGATTTTAAAGAGATGTGTTTTAGATGCAGCAGCACTCCAGATCAAAGCCTGCCTGTCAGAGCCTCTTATAAACCATTTTTGGGCTCCGGCTCGTGTATTGTCAATAGAAAAAAGTAGGTCATTGGTCCCTACTTCTACAGCAGCTGTATATTTCTATATGTGTTTCAATATTGGGGAAAATTAAGGAGCGGCACAGTTCAGGTTTCACTGCATGCTGGAAAGACAAAAAAAAGTGGATGTGCTTTGAGATGCTGAAAGTTAGACGTTTCAAGGGTTGGAAAACCTAAATTAGAAGAAATATGGTTTGCTTCCTCTCACTCATACCCAACTTATCAAGGTTTTAAGATATTTTAAACCAGATAATGTAGGTCAATAGAATGCACTGTGCTGACAATTTTGCACTGATATTTGGAGAAATTTCCCTGAAACAACATCCTCATTATTTCTCAACAGAACATACTGCCAGCAAGGAGTTCTCTTAAACTAGTCAATGGATTATCCAGAGTAACCATGGGCTGATAACCATCGTGTGAAGCACCGATTGATTGATTGATTGATTTTGCAATATTAAAGCGCCACCAACTGCATTTTCTGGAACTTTTATAAACACTGTGCTCTTGTCAGTCAGTAGCATGTAGCTGGCTAGTTAGCTAGTTGGTCGGCTAGCTAGTTTCTCTGGGCAAACATTTTTAAAAACTGTATTTGATTTGTTAATCTTTTAGAGTTATTGAGTGTATTTACAACTGGAGAAACAGACAAAGAAAAAAAACCTGAGATGCAACCAGATTTGAGTAAGAGAGACACTAGAAATTACCACTGAGTTCATTTAATTTCACTTTTCAATGCAGTGAGCTGCTATGAACCATGAACTGACCCTCTAATGAAGAATCACCCAGCACTAATGCAGCATACAAGAACAGCACAAGCACATTTACAAAAGCTTTACGGCTTGTAAATAAATTCTGTATGTGTTTCCATGAAAAACAGTTTAATGCCAAGCAGCCTGCACTATATGAAATTCGACAAATGATGTTGTGCGTGAAATAACATGTCGGGTAGGTCTCGTTGTAGGTACATCATGGAGCTGCGGAGAATGTGTGACCTTTACAATGAACCCACAGTGTGTCTTTATATGGGCTCAAACAGGAAGAGGTAAATGGAAGTGACAGGCTTATATACCTCACATCACTAACGTCAGAAGCTGGCTGTGAGGCTCGTAGCTTATTCAACCTGTCTCTTGGGGCTGTTTCTCTGTCAGCTTGGGCTTTACTTTTGGGGCTCTCAAATTCTGCCCAGGGAGGATGACAGGTAGCCTGTATTATAGTCAAAACTAATTGTTTGTGACATTTTGATAACTACTATTTTTCTTGCATGGCGACAAGCGTGTGCCAGTATACCGTTTAATTTTGTAGCAGGATGTGGGGCTATGAAGTCTGAAAGAAAGGCTTACGGTGGTGAGAAAAAAGCCTATTATTTTTATGTCTAACATAAAAATGATGAGAGTATACATAACAGAAACAGAGAGAGAGAGAGTAAAAGGAAGGACGTGGTGGAAAGACAAATCTCTTGAAAAAGAAAAGAGGTGAGAGGCATAAAATAACAGTCAGGGGCAAAAGTAAACCTGGAAAAAAAAAAAAGAGTTCTAAAGTACGACAGGTAGATAGATCAACATGAAGGGATGGAGGAGAGAAAGAAAGTGAGAAAAAAGATAAAAACAAGACAGTGATTACGTCTTTGAAAGCAAGAGGGAGGCCAGTAAACATTGCTAAGTGCATACAGTGCCAGAAAGCATAAGCGTCTTGGTTGTCATAAGAAATGGGCATTTCATGTTCTCCCTTTGGTCGCTGTGCAGTGGATCGTGGATGTTGACCTCCCCATCAGATCTCAGGCTCTCATCCATCACTTCAGGGAGACATATTAATATGGCAGCATGTTTTTAACTCATCCATCACAACATCAGATGGCCCACACAGTACTCAGGTAAGGACACAGTCTAGTCAGTCAGACAATTGATTAATCATACCTCATCTGACTCTCTTCAAAGAAAAGGCCATGTAGTTTTTTTGGACGGTTCTTTGGTCTCTCAAAAGACAGAGTAAGTGAACTGACGTGTGTTAACTGGTTCTTTGTCAGTAGCTGAACCACAAGGTTGATTTTGAATACATAACTAAATGGCTAACTGAAAAATACAGATGACTGTGTAGGCTCTCACCCCACTGGGATAAGCCTTTGTTTGTACAGGGTCCAAGGCCCTGGTTGGGTCATGATCAATGAGGTTGTATGGCATCCAGTGCTTCTTGGAGGCACTTGACAGGCAGATGCTCCTGGAACTGCGTTCAAGCCCACACTTCTCTCGTGCATCCATGGCTTTGAAATGCTCAAATTGCTGTTTGTCTTTATTGTTGTTTTTGCATGGCCTCTTTGAGCCAGTAGGTTTACGTCAGGGCACCATTTGTTGAAGAATGGATAGTGCCGTCACTAAATGGATACTCCAAACACCTTTGGAAGAATAAAGTGTGACTGCAGATGAAGAAACTGCAGTTTAAACTGCAATACCAACAGCTCTACATCAAGGTCTCTGTCCTTCTGATGCAACTTCAGGTTTTACCAGTACTGCCACTCAATTTCAGTACAGACATCATGGTGGTGCCTACTGCTTACAGCAATGTGGCGTTGTCCTTTTGGTGAACCTCCACCAGTCTGGTTCCACTAGACTTTTTAAGTATGTTGCAGAGTTTCAGGATGGGCCCAGTGTCAGCACCTCACACATGTCCTGGCTAGTATAAAACACCATCAGACATGTCCTGGAGAAAGTGCAGGGCATTGAATAGACCCCCTTCATGGCCAGCTCTGCTGCAAAGTTTTTGATAGTCACCAGTTGAATCCTATCATTTTATCATTCAGAGGGAATCAGATCAGCACTCCAACACTATGGCAGGTGCAGCATGAAGGGAATCTGTCAGATATGCTGGCATGTCGAAAAACTCTGCAGGCTTCAGCACGGGTGGAATAATGTGTCGGCCAGAGAACTAACTTAAGGTTAATTCCTTTTCCCAATTTATGGAGACTATCTTATGTTATATTGTTGCCAGGTGGATGGTTTCTGCCAGATAGGTCAGCATTCAGAGGGCCAATTCGACAACTTTTGGATGATCCTGACCTTCTGGGTCTGGGTCGGACAATGTGGGTCTGAAATGGTCAGATTTCTACATCTGCTCACGAAGCTTCACCTATCAGCCTGTTAACCTTGCATGGGCAACACCTTTCTACAGTGCAACAGTAAAGACAGTCAAATAGACAAATTCAACAATGTAATAACTACACACTAACATGAACGTGAGAGTCTGACTAATGCAGAGAATTAATGTTACTGTCGAGGTGACAAAAAAACAGCATCAACTGCATATCATAACAGACCCTCTCTGTTAAAGACATCATCAGTAGATGTATGAATAACCAGGTGTCTCTTTGTTCTATGTAAAGGTTTTATCCAGGACGTGATCAAAACCAGGGAGATTAGAGCTGCATGTAAATGTACTCACTTCTTATTATGTTGCCATCTTTGTCTTTGTCTGGTCTGTCTGTGAAAAAGATATTTAAATTGAATTAAAGGAACAAGAAAGACAAGTGAGCTCTCCGACAGTCAGGACTGGAAACAACCAAGTTAACGCTCGGGTTGAAAGAGCACTTGCCCATGAAGGTCAGTTTAGTCTTCACAGAGTACTCCTCAGACTGTGGAAATAGTTCTATAATGTCTTTAACTCTGATGATGTCATGAGGCTGTAATGATGTCATCAGGGTTATCTTAGCTAAGGTTTAGAGGTTTCAAATACTTTAAAATGTCATTGGAAAATTGGACATTTAACAGACCCGTGGTGTCAAATGAAAGACAATATTCACTTGTGACAGCCTGTTTGTTCAGTTTTAAACATTTATTTAATGTTATTTAATCTGGCTCCCTTAAGCACCACAATGTCATAAAAGTGCAGTCATAAATTATTGGAGGATCATGGCATCGCTGGCTGAATACCTTGACTTTTTTTTTTATTCTTTCCTGGAAGCAGCTGAAGAAGATGTCAGAAGACGACATTGACGAGACACTTGCGGTCATGACAGGGAAGGATGGACAAAGAATAGAGAGAATGCTCACGTTGTATCAGCCAAGGTGTGTGTGGTGTGTATGTGTGTGTGTGTGTGTGTGTGTGTGTCTCTCTCTCCAGTCTGCTGATGTGAGTTTCAGTGTCTCCCTCAGCATCACCGCTATGTGTGCGTACGGCACCTCACCTTGTGAAACTTTTTTTCTTTTTTCTTCTTTCCTCTCGATGACTCTTGCCGCTTTCAGCATTGCAATCTCCTCGCACATCTGATGTGCCTCTTCTTTTCTTTTAACTGACACCTGTACGGGTGGGTGGGTGGTTGGGGGGTCTCGAAAGAGAGAGCGATAGGAGATAGGGAAAGACCAGTGGATAATAGATTTTATTGTGTCACAGGCATTAGGGTTATCACCCTGTTTTCTTTGTCTCTCTAGTTGCAATTCATGGGCGACCTCTCCATTTTCCAGGGGATTTGCTCGAGGAAAACAGGTATCACAGTGCCACGGGAAAATGTAATCAACTTTTTTTCCCCTCCCCTTCCTTCACCGCCCTACCTTACTTTCTCTCCCTTCTCTTTATTTGGTGTCTGCCTCTCTTATCTTTCTTGTCCCCTTTCATAAATTACTACCTCCACTTCACAGGAAATGACAACAATCCTGCAGCAGCATGAAGAGAGCTTCTCATGTGAAATCAGGATGCACGTCATGTGCCTGCACATCAAAAGCAGGCTGTGTGTTGGCATGCTCCTCTGCCTCACAAGAGACATTAAGGATGCTCGGTTGTAAAGCTTTCCAGTGTTGGTTTTTTGTTTTGTTTTTTGCATTGGAATGTAATATAAAGTTAAATAGAAAATTTGCCCCGCTCAAGATTAGAAGTGATCTTCCATCTCCTGCCGGTGGAATACAAGTGTTTGAGCAGATGTGGTTGTTTTGTCTGGGTCCATTACATGATGAAGTGTGTCCAAGCAGTGCCCCCTTGTGGTTACATGTGGTGACAGACCTCCTCTGATAAATTATCCATTGAAGCTTCCAGATAAGTTTCCATTCAAAGAGAGGGAGGGTGAATCTTGCCTCGTACTCACACTCTGGGAAAAGACTACAGCCTTTTTTATTATTATTCTATTTAAAATTAAAATGACACCCTCTGAAGTTTTATGCTTCTGAAGGTATAGAATTAAGAATCCAGAGCTGTGCCTCTAGTCATCGTTTTAAAATGAGTACCATAAAGTGAAGATGTTAGCAATATTGGACACATTTAGCTAGGTGTAAATGTAAAATCAATGCAGGTGGGGGTGGGGGCTGAGGACAGTTAAGCTCCAGCAATACATGAATCATTCCCTAAAGAGCAGTTATTTTAAAGCTCGACATGATACAAGTGTACATTGCTGCAGTTAGATGCAGCCAAGGCTCTGAATGCCAAACCTAAAGCTTTTCCTTTCAGTGCCTCAGGCGCAAAGAGGCTTTTTTATTTTCTTATGGAGATCCTCCAGAAGAGGGATAACATCAGAAGTATCTCCACCTTTCCAAAAAAAAGGTCAAATATCGTTCAGCTTGTGTCTAGCTGAGGGGCTAAAGGAGAGGCAGCACCTGAAAAAGCAATACCGGACTCCAAGGACTGCTTTAGTTCTTTCTGCTGGCAGTACCAGTGTCCACAGCGAGGAACACTTTGAGATGAGAGCACTGTGTATGTCTTTCATCTGCACAGTGCGACTCCACTGTCAGATCCTTTACCCCTGCTCCTTTCTCTCTCTTACACACACACACACACACACACATGCTTACAACTCATGAACATGCATGCATGTGCAGACACACAGCGCAAACACAGAGATCAGAGCACAGGTGTTGCTCCTCTGCTTAGGTGTACAAGTGTGTCGGTGGTAGAGGGTTTACCTTCAGGTCGTCTGCTGACATTCTGCAGGACATTGGAGCTGCTTCTCAGCTTGCGCAGTAACTGCTCGCTTTTTTTTTTTTTTTGGGTGATTCAAGATTTGTCAGATGCGTGGGAGAGATGATGGGAGAGACAACGCGGGGCAACTTGTGGAGTATTCGAGTGCATTGGCAAAGCAGAAAAAGAAAAGGAATAAATGAAATTTAAGAGTTTTCAACTGTGAGCTCAGCGGTGGCCGGCCGCAAAATGTCACTAAGCACTTCAAGCTATGGCAAACCACAAAATGTCAACAACAAAAAAATAAATAAAATAAAAAAATCAACCATGGCACGCTGACTCGGATTGAGTGCAGCCAAATGATAGAGGCAACAGCTGAGCGTTTCTCACTCTCCAGGCCAGCAACACATCCGATTGGCATGGTGGATAAACTTGGCTCAGCTACACCTCGCCACAGCCTTGGGAACAGCCAGGAAGAAGTAATCGGTGGTGAAAAAGAAGAAGAAGTGAAAAAAGATCGGGAGACAGAGAGGGATAGGAGAGCGTGACAGTCTGAGTGCACGAGTCTGATCATGTGTTTTTAATGTAATTAGTTAGAGACCAAGTGCTGATACACAATTTGTATTTTCTAGTGCATTGACCTGTTCACTGTGGAGACAGTAGGAGAAATTTGGAGAAATTCATGAAAAATTTCAGCTCGTGTTTTCGTCCATCTGGCATGATCGACAGCAATTAGAGCAAGAAATTTTTTTTTTGTTTTTTTTTTTTACAGCTTTCCAAAAAACTTTAAATCACTAGAAATCATCTCAGACTTCTCTGAGTCTGACCTAAACTAAACCCTGGAAGAATTCTCCCGGAGCTGCTCTAGCAAACTGCATCTACTGGTGTATCCACTTCCAGGTCAACCTGCCAGCTGACTTATCAGCTGGATTTGTGTGGACACGCTAAAGCTCTGATCTCCTGACCCACCGGGCTGTTCTGCTGCATTAAGCTTCAAGCTTGGACCGGGTTTGGGTTTGGTTATTTTTCTGTCTCTGTCTGTCTGCATCACTGTGTGTCATACAATATGTCGCAGTGGTGCCCTGTGGAAAGACTGAAGAGGACAGTGTAGCCAATTACTATTATCTGACCATTAGCTTGGTGAGCTGGTGGTCAGTAATGGGTGAAATAAAGCAAAAATAGCTCTAGGGTCAGGTTCAGGTCTTGCATTTGTCTGGCAGTTGGGTCCAGCCTGCATCCGGTGATTTATTTTTTTTGTAACATGGACCTATCATTGCCTGACTGAGCTGTTACGCTGAATGTGTTAACCAACAGCATATATAGACCTCCAGTGGACACACTGGAGTTGTTGTAAGTCCAGTATCTGATCTCTGGTTAGCTCTGCTGTGGAAATGACCTTCTCTATAGCATCGAAATGCTGCGTTGTGCTCGGAGGGTAGCATACGACTGGTAAAGCTGTGGGCTGCAAAACCAAAACAATGAGCTCAAAGAGGCTAAAAAGGTCTGTAGAGCCTAAACTACAAAGTGTGGTACAAGGGAACCTCTTTCACACCATAAATTACTAATTACATTATATAAAATCTGCTAATTAGAGCAGGTTTAGAGTCACAGGTTCGGACCATGCCGGCTGGTTGTTTGCAGCAGAAAGAGAGTGTGTATGAGACCTCTTGTGGCTCCAATGTGGGATGAAGTGGGATCTTACCAGACCTCAGTAACACAGTCCTGACTTCTGCTTGAGGCCAGCACCTCAGGGCTACATTAGCTGCTATTTGCATAACACACAGCCTGGATCTCTGGCCAAACTGTCGGCTGCGGAGTTGCACTGTGGGTAAGGTAAGCACAAGGTTTAACAAGAAGAATGCATGTGATAAAAGATATTATCTCTGGTCCCGCTGCACGGATTTCTTTCTCGTTTTATGGAGTGTGAAGCTCTTTTGTAGTTTCGAGCTGCACAATAAATAAAAGTGACTTGAATTTGTGAATAAAAGTCAATTTGACAGACACAGAAATTACCCTTTAAAGAAAGAGCGGAGGTCCAGTTTCGACCCGAGACTTGTTTCTGTTTGGCAAAGATCGAGTACCGTGCTCTCCTCTTCTGTAATGCCTGAGCGCTGCCATGTTAGTGTGTACATACTGAAATCACACTCCCTGTGTCTGCATCTGTGTACAGCTTGTGTGTGTGTGGCTGCTTGTATGTTTCTGCCCTCTCCTGAATTCATTGATCCCAGTCACTTGTCCTCCTTTTCAGCCCTCTTGCCCCTGCAGTGCCAGGGCTTTTGATGGCCGCCAGCGTGGCCTCACCACTGGCTGTGCAAACGCTTCACCTCCTTCACCTGCTCCATTATTTCCCCAGAGTTCTGACTGATCTGGAAGTCCTGCTAGAGCTGAATTTGGAAACACCGAAAAGCAAATAGATTTAAAAAAAACATGCTCAAAGCTGGTGGGCTTCACTTCTGGTTGTTGTATAGCCTACACAAGTGATGATGAGTAGGACTGTATCCTGCTGAGGCTTTCTGCCTTTGTGACTGCACTCCCTCCAAAGTAAAAGGTCCGTTATATATGCCTGTGTTCAACAGTTACTCATGTACAAAGTAACATTTCCCTTATTGATTTCAGCCCGTTTGTTTAGCAGAAAGCCCAGTGGCTCTATCTTTCATCTGCTACCTTTAAAAATACAGTGAAAGCCAAGGGAAAAGGTGGTGCAGAGGCAGAGGCGTAAGCAGAAAACCCGATCCTCTGTGCATTTGATTTACTGTGTCCAATATACAGTTGTGAGTTTAGGTATGCCAATATATTATGATAATTCAAAGCCTGCAGCCAAGAGTTTTGAAACGTGTTCACTTTCTACCATCAGCGTGCAACAATCTGGAAAATGTACCGCATAACAATTATTCTCAACTTGCTCTTCAGGATTTCTTCCTCTTCCTTTGGAGGATGTGATTGATTGAAGGGGAACACTGAATATTACACATCAAACTGTGTTTGCAGGTCTTTAGGAGTACGACTGTGTTAAGCCTTTAGTGGCTCCAGAGGGAGCTGTGTGAAGTCTGATAAATGTCCTTGAGTGATGTCACTTGAGTCGGCGCCGGCCGGGGGTAAAGACAAGTTTAAAAATAAAACAAGTCTGTGGGTGTGGAGTTCTCATCATGTAGGCGCTGGGTTTCAACAGGGAAGGAGAATGAGTGGAATAAAAAAAGACAATATCTCTGTTTCTGCTGCTTCCATTTTGATCTGTTTTTAAACTGTCTCATCATGATGGAGCTGTGACATGAATAACACATCTAAACAATATTTGAGGGAAACATCTCCAAAGAATATAAGATACCAAGAATCATCACCTTATCTTAGGTCATACCAATCATTTTCCACACTTCCCTCGGCTTCTTGAATGCAGAAGAGAGTGAATATGGAAAATATTTGTTTCCCTAAAGGATCTGAAGTATCTTCTCCAGGCTTCTGCCTCCTGGGAATTCTGCCAAATCACAGGTTTGCAGAGTGTGATCCCGTCACACACACCTCAAATTACTATGTATAGGCCAATGCTGCCTGTTCAGTCAATACAGTCATTTGATGTGTGATGTTATGCATACCTGCAAGGTCACAGAATTTCTTATACAATGTTTTTTCAGCTGTCAACAGCTTATAAGAAAAAAGTCAATTAGGTTTTTTAAATTATACAACTGCAGTCATGTTGTTGATCTGCTACTACATCTGCAGTATACAGCCAGCTATATTCAGAAGTTGAATTTATTGTGTAGCGCAAACTTAGCAAATTAAAATACATACATCATTTGTAACCGCTTAAAGGCCAACTCACACCGGACGCGGAACGGAAGCGGAACGGCACTGTCGCGGTCACCATAGCAAATAGAAGCCAGTCTAGTCAATGAGAGCACTCACACAGGGCGCGGCTCAGGCGGGGCTCAGAAGTGTCCCAGAAGTGGCTCTCCGCGCCACGGCGCAAGCTTTCCGCAGGATTTCTATTTTTTCCGCGAGCCGCTGCTAAACCTCGTAAATTTCAACAGAGCACTGCGCACCAGACAGGAAATCTGACACAGAATCAACATAATAAACTTCTGCCCCCTTTCAAAATAAAACACAATACGCAGTTCATTTAGCTTTTTACAACTTGTATGTATGTATGTATGTGTGTGTATATATATATATATATATATATATACACACACACACACATATACACCACACAACCACACACACTTGACGTAAACGTAGTGCTCTTTATCAGAAAACCCCATGTCACATCACATTTCAGGATCTGGTTATTATAGACACAAATTAAATGTTAAATTAACATATTTCAATATTTTATCATCACAGTAACAGTGTTACACACATTAGTAGCTGTAAACACTCAGCATTAGAAAAATACATACGTTGGTTTGGTGCTTACATAAGGCGTAAACTTTATAATCATCACTTTAAAAGTTACATACGTTGTTTTTAGTGGCCTGTTTGTTTCCCAGATATATTAGTGTGTGTGTGAATGGGTGTATAAGAGACATTAACTAAAGCACTTTGTGAAAGGCGCTTTATGAAGTTCAGTCCATTTCCTTGTATTGTTTACGGGCAGACTGCCTTATCCAATATGGCGGCAACGTCGACGTACGATTCAGCGCTCATACGGCGTCTATGTATGTATGTATAGGGTTCCACAGCTGAACGCGTCGGTGTGAGTCCCGTGTTATCCTCACTAGGGTCGCGGGAGGGCTGCAGCCTACCCAGCTGACATGGGGAGAGAGCGGGGTACACCCTGGACAAGTCGCCAGTTCATCACAGAGAGACAAACAACCATTCACACTAAAACTACGGAAACTTAGAGCCACCAGTTAACCTGTTAAGGTTCATGTTTTTGGACGTGTGGGAGGAAGTCAGAGTACCCGGAGACATGAGATTCAACTCAGACATGAGAAGAACATGCAAACTCCCAGCCGAGGTTCGAACCAGGAACTTTCTTGCTGTGAGGTGCACCTGCACCACCCCCGAAATTAAAGTATGATTGTATTTTCTAAATCTGATGATTGTTTTCCAGTTTGTAGCATACATCAAATTAAACCTACTGTTTTAGTGGGAGTTTGTTGTTTGTTTGTTAGGTGGTATAGAGACCATCAATAAAACTGCGCAGAATGACCAAAAGATTTAAAACACGAATGAATCTAAATCTATCCAACAATTCAAAAGCCTACTTAGACAAAAGTTCAGAACTAGCCAAATGTACTTCAGCATTAGTAGTGGGTTAATTATTTTTATAAAGTTGTCCTGTGACTGATGTTAATGGATTGTTAAGAATAAATTATTAAAAAAGTTTTTAAACTGTTTAACCTTTTGTCCACCCTAGGGGCCGTACCCCCAAGGGTGAAAGAATAAATCTGAAGAAACTGAGATGTTTGGGTTAAATATATATTATCCACACACACCTATTTATATATAATATATTATTCTATATTTTCCATCATCACACACACCTTAATGAACTTTGTCCTAGGGGCCGTACCCCTCAAATAGGTCATAAGATAATCTGAAGAGCAGGAGATGATTTATGGGTTAAAATAAATAATCTATATATTATATATATATATAATCTTATATATATATCACCCACTAGCTATATCTCTATGCTATACACCCCACACACACATCTATATCCCAGTACACACACACACATTAAAAATGACACTTTGTCCTTTACTCACTTTGTGAAATATTGGGTAATGTCACCTCTCAGTCTTATCAGTCATTGAAATGAAACCTTGAGACAAGTTTGGAGGAGAAATGTCTCTGCTGGAAGAGCAGAACACCACAAGGCTGCAGCTGCTGTGTTTGTTCAAGGTAAGAAAAATGCAAGTACCTTAAAACTGTATTTAAATACAGGGAAATATCCACTGTTACATAATATTCTGATTGCATTAACATGTGCACAGATTTTTACATTGCAGGATGTTAAGAGGAAGCTCATTTTGTAAATATTCTGAAATTATGAGAAGTGAAGTTACTGCAGTAAATACAGCAGTCAAGTGCAGTATTTGAGTCAGTGTACTTGTTATATTATACCAATGCACATCACCCATGGAACACTTCAATTCAAACAACTTAATCCAAAGCTTAAAGTTGCTGTTCAAACAGTGTTACTGTGGTGTGTGGAGAAGGCCTGAAAGCCTGAAGAGTGGCTGCAAACTTGAGTACAAAAACAAACAGTTAACTTTGTGTAAGCTTCACAGTGGATGTGCAAAGTTACATTTTCTTTGTTACTTACCATTCACACCATGTGGTCCAGGGACAAATGGAGAACTGCACCAACACTTCCTGTATTTATAACCAGGCTGACATAACTAATGATGTCAATGGACTAGTCCAAGTACGTAGGGGTGAAGGTAAACTAGTTTAAGAGTTATTTAGGTTTACTTGTTATTTGATTTATGTATGGTTGAAATGTAGGTTTAAGCTAAATGACATAAAAGTGATTCTATTGAAAAGTTTGCAAGAATGTGACTACGTAAAGTCTTTGTATCAGGAAATCGAGTGAAGTGACCTCCACTAATGGTACAATCTGAGGTAATGCCACTTGAACAGCACCTGTTGAAGCAGTTGCTCTTAGTTACTTAGCCTTCAGCCTCAGCTGTACCGTTGATACAGGTAACTCCACTGCTTCTTCTAAACTGTTCATTGACACTCATAGTTGTGCTAGATTCACAATACAAACAATTTTACATCGTTTAACGTAAAAGCTACAGCCAACAGAAATCAACAGAAATACACCACATACCTGGGCTAACCCAGTGACATCACTCATGATGCAAGTGTTTGGACACTTTCCTCAATCCTTATTATCATATTGGCCAAATTCCATATCCATCAATGTAAATTTACTCTTAGGAAAGCCAAGCTTTGTTGCCCTAACCAAGGGGTTCAATCAGACATTCTCTGAAACAAAAAGCAATTTAAACTATAGCCACCTGCACTGTTTACTGTAGCACAAGTCTTCATATAGAGCCCCACCTATTAGATTAGAACATTTATATTTATTCTTTTACATTTCTTAGTTGTTGTTTTTTTTATTATTATTTACTCATTGATCCATGTTTTGTCCATGTAGATTGTCAGAAATGAATAAAAAATAAAAGTTTGGGCACTTCCCTTTTTGTCCCTGGAACGCCTTGTGGATATGGGAAGTGACATAAAAATAATTCACTTATGAACCCAGAAATGAACCAATAAACAATAACCTTAAGATGATGTCTGTGACAAATAACCAAAGATAATGCAAAACCACAAACAAACCTGCAGGTTACTGATCACTGATCGTAATACTGGTTAAACAGTTAATAATCATGGTTAAATAGAACATAATATATTAAGAATGGTCAAACTGGAGACAAAACGGCGCTCTCATTCACTTTTTGACTTCACAGACATATTTAGAAAAAAAGAATCCTCTCGCAGTTTTTTTTTTTTCTGGAGGAGGGGCTGGAGGTGATTTTAGATAAAAGCTGCAGGTGGAAAGCGTCCTCAGGCTGTCATTGTCTCCTGTTGTTTAGCTGTTTGTTGTTGATTTACACTAGATGGCAGCTTCACACAATTCATGAGCCATGATAAAGCACTCATTAGACATGCGTGTGTGTGTGTGTGTGTGTGTGTGTGTGTGTGTGTTTTCCACGTTCGATCAACAGACTGCACGTTTGCTCGGCTGCTGAGTGGAGTCACATGTGTAGGTGTTGGATGAGGCCTGCAGACCGGCTTATCATCATCTCTCTTCTCTGTTTTCTTTTCTTGTATTGCTCAAGTTCCACCTCATTAACCATGACGCACGACCACGGACATGATCAGTGCAGTTTTATTTCAACAATAAAGAGCACTACATCAAAAATGTTGCATGTTGCGTGCCTGTGTGTGTGTGTGTGTGTGTGTGTGTGTGTGTTTGTGTGTGTGTGTGTGTGTGTGTGCTGAAGAGGATTATTCAGTCATCATATTCGGCTGATGAAAAGCCTAAAGCTCCATCCAGGATTCAGCACCGTCACATGAGCGCTACACCTGTCTATGTGTGTGTGTGTGTCTGCCGCCTGTTGCCTCTTCAGCTTTCAGTCCTCTGGTGATGAGTGGAGGGCGGCTTTAAAAACAACAACTAGCCCACACATTCACTGCTGTCCAAGACAGAGGAGATACGTGAGTGTGTGTGTGTGTGTGTGTGTGTGTCATAATCGTTGGAAACTGTCTCGGCTGGGTGCAGACAGCAGCCATCAGTCGGACAAACAGACTTCCATCAAAGCTGTGGTGAATTACTGTCAGCATCTTGCCATGGGCAACAATGTATCTGCTTTATCGACGCTGCAAAGAGGACAGCAGCAGGGCTTCCAGAGACTCCACAACTCTCACAAAGGTCAGAAACCAGCAAGAATACACACACACACACACACACACTATATGACTGATAACTAAGCAACAGGCCTGTGAGGCTAGTTTAAATGTGTTAGACATCCTCAGGTGAAATATTGACCTCACTATGGAAAGTGCTGCTGCTGTGTGTGTGTGTGTGTGTGTGTGTGTGTGTGTGTGTGTGTGTGTGTGTGTGTGCGTGTGCGTGTATGTGTGGGTGCTGAAGAACAGCTCCTGTCTCCGGCTGCTGCAGGAGGAGGGCCTTGTGGTTGTACTTGTTTGGGGCATGTAGGTAATGTGTGGTGTGATCTGATCTGCAGTCAGTTTACAGCTTATCAGAAAGGCAGCAGATAACAGCTGGGGACAGAAAATAATGTTTTTTTATCTATCATTCTTGTTTTTGTAATTGAACTTTATGAACTTTTTTAAAATTTCACCATCGTCCCTACAGCATGAGCACTCTGTCACGACCGAGTTTCATGAGCGGTGCTGAGCAAATCATGAAAGGAGTCCAGGTTTTCTGGCTAAGCTGATTAGCCAAGCTACCTAGCATGCTTACTGGCCCCATCTTGCAAATTCATGTTCCACAATTGTCGTCACAGTTAGGCGATGGTCAGGATATATTTCTGTTATAGTTTGCTGTCTATAAGCCAAAATCAGCAGCTTTTAGTGAATATACAGCACAATGACCCAGAATCAGGAGTTTGTTATTTAACTTAAGTTGACACATGGTGCATGATCTTAAATCCAGCAATGGCAAAGTGTTAAAGACAAGATCCACAAGAATCCACTGCAAATTAGGGCTATATTAAGTACCGGTCCAAGTTGCTGTGGTCTATAACTTTTCATGGCATCTTTCATGCAAGATTTTTGACATGTGACAGCAGGAAAAGCACATTCCAATGAATGATGGCTTCATTTTCAGGGTCCTGGTATTGCTCACTGTCACACTGTCATGGCTTACTATGACAGTTGAATGGATAATCAAATAATTTAAAAGCATTTGACACACAGTGAACCTGGGGCTTCAGTTCCAGCCTGGTCTAATTAGGTCGAAACACAAACTAACCTCAAGATCCATTTAAAGAATGAACTTAAATTAGAAGTGCTAAAAGAAAGTTTAAAAAAATCTTCAGGAATTCCATCTGCTAATCCGCCCACAACTGTGTGCTCCATTGATTTTTGTTTGTTTGTCAAGTTGGATCTATTGAAGAAACATCAGACAGACATTGTAACTAAGGGTTTGTTGTTAACTCATGGGGAAGCTGACGGTACTAGAATCTTCTTGGCTGCTGCCAAACCAAACCTGCTCTTTTACAAGTTTCAGTCTTTATTTAAACAAACGCAGAACAAGCTCATCGACAAATGTTTGTTTCCGAGCTGTAAGATGACGCTGACTTCCTTCATCGGCTAGATGACATGATTGTTTCCAAGTTTTCTTCATGGTTTGTGTGGGTTTGTTGGTTATGAGTGAGCCTCTGTTGCATTCATGCACAGCGAGTACAAAAGCCATAGCCAAAATGTGAGTGTATGATTTCTAATGTATATATCAGCTGTGATTAATTAGGAAGGATGCTATAAATGTATACACAGAGGAGGGAAATGATGAAGTTAGGCAGGTGGTTTTGAATGCAAAGCCCCAACTGATGTAACAAAATCCTTCTGAGGATTTTAATCTAAAGTTAAACAATAAAATCTGCTTTGGACAGCCAAACTTCTTTTCATAAACCACTCCAAACCTCTTTCCAGGACCCTCTGGGCTGAGCCTCATGTATAATACAATCATGTAAAGTAGAAAAAAAGCACCCTCTCCCTCCCCCGTCCTGATCCCACAGTTACATCTGGATTACAGTGGGTGAAATGAGCCTGGGGGAACAGTTTAAAAAGGAGCTGTCATCAGGATAATCACCGTAAGTACACAGTTTGCCCTTTCACATCCTCTTTCTCCGTCTCTGACACACGCTCTCAGAGCGCACAGCTATTTTCACATCGCAGGAACACGGCGCAGAACAAGTGAGTCAGGCGAAGGGAGGCAAGGGGGTGCATGAGAGAAAGAGGGACCATTATTCAGCCAGGTTTCCTTGACGACCACCCATAACATGTGAAACAGTTCCCATGGTGATGGTTTCCAGAGTGCGTTATCAGCGGGAGATGATTGCTGATTGGGATGAGGGCCAGACGACGTCACTGACAGCCGCTCAGTAACCAAAAGGACGAGGATGTGTTTGTGCTGCTCTGCATCCCACTGTATTAGGCCGCCGATTGGACGGCGAGCAGCAATTGGTCAGATATGGAACAGAGATATCTGCAGATCAATGCTCAGCTGAGGGGATGATGAATGTACTCAGTCACACAGGCAGCTTATATTCCCCCCAACACACACACACACACACACACACACACACACACATCTCTCCAACTCACATCTTAGACACGCTCACTTCTTCAGCACAGACATTCATTTGTTTTCAGGAGGATAAATGGTCTTCTCGTAGCTCTGCTGACTCAGCGTTTTGCAGATGACTTCAGATCTTCATCCCATTTTTTACATAAACCACCAAAGTATATTGAAATACTGTGTAATATTACTACAGGAAGCTCTGTCACTTGAACTTCACATCTCTCTGTGATGTAGTTGTACTGTACGGTTATGCTCGAGGCCTAATATTGTTATATATATTTTGATAATTAGCTCTATGGATAAAAATGTTTTAGAGGAAAATAAGTTGCAAAAACAAATAGTGAAAAGGTGTTCGACATTGTTTCTCTGTGCTTAAAAATCGAATAGATGCATCAAAAAATGAAGTGTATTGTGGGATCAAATCAAGTCATTTTATGTACTTTAAGTGAAGCAATTTCACTTCAATTCACATAGAGCTTTGATTATGTTAAGTCTTTTTCTGACGGTATGACAATAACATTCTATATGCAGGTAAAAAAACATTTTCTAACAAAATGTACCTTTATGTGCATTTTTATTCATTACACTGATTTATTTACCGAACTATTTTAAACTTACAGACGTCCTCGTCTCTTCACTGTCTGCTGGGCAAACATCTGAAATAACAATATTGAATATTGAATTATGAAAATGAAATATGCTTCCAGATTCTCCTGGAAGGCCAATTGGATAATAACAGACATCTGTTCAGTAACACAGGTGTGGCTGTTCTAAAGGAGAAAGTTACTTCATGAAAAAATAAAATAAAATATAAAAAAACCTAGTTGGTCTTGACCAACTAATGAGACCAAGGACCAAGTCCAGGACAAGTCTGAGACAATACAAAATGTCTTGATTCCAGATTCGAGACTCAAGTACAACAGAACTGCAATATATCACGTAATAATACCCTAAACACTAACAACTTTAGGTACATTCTGCCAATAATACTTTTTTGCAAGTAATGTTCCCACTGCAGGACTTTTACATGTGACCTTTGCTCTAAGTTGCTATAATATTTATTCTTATATTAACAATGCATCATATGACACAGACAGACAACGGCTTCTGCTGCAAGTGAATTTTCTCTTTTGCCATCAGTGCAAACCAGACTTTATCTGCCTGTGAACCACTACTCTAAATTCAATTCAATTTTATTTATACAGCACCAACTCATAACAAAAGCTAGACACAGCTGCACAGCAGCAGCAAAACAATAACTATAAACTGTAATGGAGATATGGTAGCAGTAATGATAATAATTATATATGTAGTGGACGTCGTGCAGGACCACAGCAGCAGCCACGATCCAGGAGGATCCGGGAGAACCCAGGAGACGAGGAAGCACAAAAACTCAGTTAGTAATGAGACATGGAGTGTTTACAGATGGAGAGAGAGAGGGATAGAGGAAGAGAAGAGCTTTTTTTTTAAATTTGATTTGATGTAAATAGGAACACTAGCACTGATGAGAATTATCACCTTAACCTGACAATATTAATAACACACTTATTCTGTCTAAGGTCTTAAAGGGGTATTCAAAGACACCTCACATGGTGGCACAAACAGGAAGCAGACTCAGCAAAGGCAATATCAGAATCAAAACAACTACAAACTACCAGAATATAGAAGCAATAACAGAATAAAAAAACAAACAAGTGCAGCCATGAAAAGAATGGGGTGAAATCTACAGCTCCCCTGAGCTTTACAGAGTTTCAGCTCCCCAACTTTTTTCTTTTTTGGTTCACTCTCCCCGAGTCAGTGTCAGACTGCAAAGCTGTAGCTATTTCTCAGAAGTGGTACATAACTCAAAAAAAGACATGAATAAAGGATTTGTTTGTTCATGTTTCAACAGCTAGATGATCTGAAAACACACAGCAGTATATTTTGGGGGGCTTTTGAACTGGACTTTCCTCTTTGTGTGTGAGTCAGTATTCTAATCTACAGTATGATGCTTTAAATGTCAGTAAGCACAGCTATCCAAGTGACAGAGGCAGTTTTAGTGGGACGGCATCCAGACCAGAGTCATCCTCAGGGACGCTGCATCACCGAATGCACTTAAAGGTGTTGTTCAGCCACAGCCGCTGACACAAACATAATGTTAGACAGTGCAAGCTGCTGTGTGTTCGCACTAGATGCATGCAGACAGAGTGGAAAAAATGAGACACAAACAGATGCAGCAGAATAAGATGTGTAGTGTCATAATGTGTGTGTGTGTGTGTGTGTGTGTGTGTGTGTGTGTGTGTGTGTGTGTGTGTGTGTGTGTGTGTGTGTGTTCCTGGAAAAAAAAGAGTGAGTGCCAGACAAAGGCAGAGGTAGACATGGGGAATGCAAATGCACCACCGAACAAGATGTAGTGTAATCCCTCACGGGTAACAGTTTAGTTCCAGACCATTTCTCCATCTTTGTAGAGACAAACCTCACCCCACCCTCAAAGTCATGCCTGAGCAAAGCAGAGAAAAGTGTGCGTAGTACCAGAGAAAGCAACTTCAATTACCTTTGTTACAGAGGCTCTATGGATAAAATATAGTCAATATTTTAAGCATTTATCCAACCAGGAAAATGAGTTCAGTTGATGTCTTCCTCAAGAACACTTCAGCAGTGCTTCCGAACAGCAGTCGTGACACTAAGAGGTCAAAGTTGTTCAGGTACTTTCGTCCTGATTATCTCACAGCTCTGATGTCGGGACAGAAAAGTGGAAAAGTGTTTTATGGGCCGCTGTGTTTTTTTGCTTCATTGAGTTGTGATGTGGGCTGTTTAGACGGAGATGGGAGTGAGGAGTTAAAGAGCCAGTCTGAGCTGTACATCATCGCTTTTTCATTACAGCAAACTGACTCCAGCTCAGCTCATTCTACCACACGATACTACTGCGAGGGCACCACAAGGGCATGCTGTTACCTCATACACACACTTATGCATAACAACAAACAGATGCACAGACTAGTTCACATGCTGTACACTACATATAGTGACTAATGGAAGTTATTGCTGAGTCAAACCAAAGATCAGTCAGTTTTATTTATGTAGCCTGAAATCACAAATGTGCTTCCAGTGGCTCCACAAGCTGTGCATCACACAACAGCATCTGTCCTCAGAGCTCAAACTAAACTTTTGTTATTGATTCTGCTCATTGGTCCAATTTTTTAACGAGTACCTTATTGATCCCTGAGCAATTTTCTGAGTGGAAAACAGATCTGCACAGATTTTCAGTGTCAATTAAACAGTGTCACTTTGTCTGCAGCATCAATCTGTCTGTAGCGTCAGTCTGTCTGTAGCGTCAGTCTGTCTGTAAGGTCAGTCTGTCTGTTGCATCAGTCTGTCTGTAGCATCAGTCGGTCTGTAAAGTCAGTCTGTCTGTTGCATCAATCTGTCTGTTGCATCAGTCTGTCTGTAGCGTCACTTTGTCTGGAGCATCAGTCTGTCTGTAGTGTCACTTTGTCTGTAGCATCAGTCTGTCTGTAGCGTCAGTCTGTCTGTAAAGTCAGTCTGTCTGTAGCGTCACTTTGTCTGTAACGTCAGTTTGTCTGTTGCATCAGTCTGTCTGTAACATCAGTCTGTCTGTAGCGTCAGTCTGTCTGTAAAGTCAGTCTGTCTGTTGCATAAGTCTGTCTGTAGTGTCAGTCGGTAGCGCCAGTCTGTCTGTAGCGTCACTTTGTCTGTAGCATCAGTCTGTCTGTAGCGTCACTTTGTCTGTAACGTCAGTTTGTCTGTAGCGGCAGTCTGTCTGTAGCATCAGTCTGTAGCATCAGTCTGTCTGTAGTGTCACTTTGTCTGTAACGTCAGTTTGTCTGTTTCATCAGTTTGTCTGTAGCGTCAGTCTGTAGCATCAGTCTGTCTCTAGCATCAGTCTGTCTCTAGCATCACTCTGTCTGTAGCATCAGACTGTCTGTAATGTCAGTCTGTCTGTAGTGTCACTTTGTCTGTAGCATCAGTCTGCCTGTAGCATCAGTCTGTCTGTAGCATTAGTCTGTCTGTAACATCAATCTGTCTATAGCATCAGTCTGTAGCGTCACTTTGTCTGTAGCATCAGTCTGTCTTAGCGCCAATTTGTCTGTAGCGTTAGTCTGTAGCATTAGTCTGTCTGTAGCATCAGTCTTTCTGTAGCATCAGTCTGTCTGTAGCATCAGTCTGTTTGTAGTGTCAGTCTGTCTGTAGCGTCAATTTGTCTGTAGCATCAGTCTGTCTGTAGCATCAGTCTGTCTGTAGCGTCAATTTGTCTGTAGCGTCAATTTGTCTGTAGCATCAGTCTGTCTGTAGCATCAGTCTGTCTGTAGCGTCAATTTGTCTGTAGCATCAATTTGTCTGTAGCATCAGTCTGTCTGTAGCATCAGTCTGTCTGTAGCGTCAATTTGTCTGTAGCATCAGTCTGTCTGTAGCATCAGTCTGTCTGTAGCGTCAATTTGTCTGTAGCGCCAATTTGTCTGTAGTGTCAGTCTGTCTGTAGCGTCAGTCTGTCTGTAGCGTCACCTTGTCTGTAGCATTAGTCTGTCTGTAGCGTCAATTTGTCTGTAGCATCAGTCTGTCTATAGCATCAGTCTGTCTGTCAATTTGTCTGTAGCATCAGTCTGTCTGTAGCGTCAGTCTGTCTGTAGCGTCAATTTGTCTGTAGCATCAATTTGTCTGTAGCATCAGTCTGTCTGTAGCATCAGTCTGTCTGTAGCGTTAATTTGTCTGTAGCATCAGTCTGTCTGTAGCGCCAATTTGTCTATACTGTCGTCTGTCTGTAGTGTCAGTCTGTCTGTAGCGTCACCTTGTCTGTAGCATTAGTCTGTCTGGTCTGTCAATTTGTCTGTAGCATCAGTCTGTCTGTAGCATCACTTTGTCTGTAGCATCAGTCTGTCTGTAGTGTCAGTCTGTCTGTAGCATCAGTCTGTCTGTAATGGCAGTGTGTCTGTAGCGTCAGTGTGTCTGTAACGTCAGTCTGTAACATCAGTCCGTCTGTAGCATCAGTCTGTCTGTAGCATCAGTCTGTCTGTAGCGCCAGTCTGTCTGTAGCGTCACCTTGTCTGTAGCATCAGTCTGTCTGTAGCGTCAGTCTGTCTGTAGCATCAGTCTGTCTGTAGCATCAGACTGTCTGTAAAGTCAGTCTGTCTGTAGCATCAGTCTGTCTGTAATGTCAGTGTGTCTGTAGCGTCAGTGTGTCTGTAGCGTCAGTGTGTCTGTAACGTCAGTCTGTAGCATCAGTCTGTCTGTAGCATCAGTCTGTCTGTAGCGTCACTTTGTCTGTAGCATCAGTGTGTCTGTAGCGTCAGTCTGTCTGTAGCATCAGACTGTCTGTAAAGTCAGTCTGTCTGTAGCATCAGTCTGTCTGTAATGTCAGTGTGTCTGTAACGTCAGTCTGTCTGTAACGTCAGTCCGTCTGTAGCATCAGTCTGTCTGTAACGTCAGTCTGTCTGTAACATCAGTCCGTCTGTAGCATCAGTCTGTCTGTAGCGTCAGTCGGTCTGTAGCATCAGGCTGTCTGTAAAGTCAGTCTGTCTGTAGCATCAGTCTGTCTGTAACATCAGTCTGTCTGTAGTATCAGTCTGTCTGTAATGTCAGTGTGTCTGTAACGTCAGTCTGTAGCATCAGTCCGTCTGTAGCATCAGTCTGTCTGTAGCATCAGACTGTCTGTAAAGTCAGTCTGTCTGTAGCATCAGACTGTCTGTAGAGTCAGTCTGTCTGTAGCATCAGTCTGTCTGTAACGTCAGTCTGTCTGTAGCATCAGTCTGTCTGTAATGTCAGTCCGTCTGTAGCATCAGTCTGTCTGTAACGTCAGTCTGTAACATCAGTCCGTCTGTAGCATCAGTCTGTCTGTAACGTCAGTCTGTCTGTAGCATCAGTGTGTCTGTAATGTCAGTGTGTCTGTAATGTCAGTGTGTCTGTAACGTCAGTCTGTAACATCAGTCCGTCTGTAGCATCAGTCCGTCTGTAGCATTAGTTTGTCTGTAACGTCAGTCTGTCTGTAGCGTCAGTCTGTCTGTTGCATCAGTCTGTCTGTTGCATCAGTCTGTCTGTAGCATCAGTCCGTCTGTAGCGTCAGTCTGTCTGTAGCATCAGTGTGTCTGTAGCATCAGATGTGCCAGTGAGGTGTTTCATTATAGTGCCGTGTTTCCACCTTTACAGACATTACAGCTAGCATTGTTACCATCTTTCTTCATAAAATGAAACACGCTCTGGAACATTTCTTACACCATGACCCATTTTTTTGTTGTTCCAATTCTTTATATCATTCTTTTGCAAATGGAACTGTCAGGAAGAACATGAAACATCAAATCTGAATCATATCCCATCCCAATTGATACTTGACTAAATGACGGAAATGGACTATTCTGAACTGGTTCTCGGTTTCTGTCCTTATTTCAGACTCCCTGGTTCCACAGTTACTATAGTGACAGAGCTGATGTGAACTTGATTTTCTTTTTTTTTCTTTTATAATAATATAGAGACAAATTGTACCTTGTGAAGTTAGCATCACATTCAGCTTAAAACAGAATGAACTACTCTGGCAGACTTGCATGTGTTCTCACACGAGATGATTGCTCCTCTGTGTTTGTAGTGGTTTCCTAACAAAACCACAAACTAACAGTCTCCTTTTAAAATCGCTAACTGGATTACATTAATGTTCACACTGAACTCCCCATGGTGTTCTGTTGACACAAGATTTTCACAATTACACACTGAACAACAATGTGAATATGACATTTAGTCACTGTACGCTGCCTGTCCAGGATCACAGAAGTGTTAGAAATTAGCATTTATCAAAAAACTAAATGTGAGCACATCACTTTAAAAGTTTCAAGTTTATTTCATCTGCTGCTACCCAAAACGCCCTGTTGCCAGCCTTTTTTAATTCCAATGGGGCACAGACCCATTGACAGGGCACAGATCCTGCGGGCTTGGTGGTGCTGTTGGGGGTGAGAGGTTCTGAGATATACAGTATGTAGGGCGAGACTGTAGAGAAATTTATAGATAATTACAGGGAAATGGTAGCCTGGTAGAAGATGCTCAGGTAGAGTGAGTTACAGCAGCCCAGCCTGGTGATTTAAAGTGCATGAATGACATGATTTCATGATTTCATGATCAGCGGGTAACAGGAAGTGCCAGATTTGAGAGATTTTGGAGAGCTCTCAGTTGGAAGAAACTGGCCCTGACAGCAGACTTTACCTGTCTGTTAAAACTGAGGTCGCTTCACACTGTACCCCAGGGTGTTTCTGAATTAATTTTAAGATACTGCTTCTTACTTTTAAGACCCTTCTTGGTCTCTCTCCCTGCCATGTCCATCCTCTTAGTACTGTGCGTCCTGGCACGTACTTTGACATCCTCAGGAAAAGTCTGTCTTTTGTCTGTTCCAGAGGCCTGGTTTGAGGTCAGGGTCCTGAGGCTGTGAACAATCTGTCCAAGATTTTAGTTCAGAGACTTTTAATTTTCTTCTGTTTTCTATCTGTGCTGGTGTTTATATCGAGAGCATTACTGACATTCATCAGGAGGTCATTAACGTGGCTCTAAATGAATGGTATTGTTCTTCTGTGTCTGTTGAATGTGTGTAAGAGCAGTTGCTTGCTAAAATAGTCGCTTAGATGACTGCGGTGTTCTCAGCTAGTTCTGCTGCACCCAAGAGGCCAAAAGATCAAGTCACTGAAATCTGGTGTGCAGTGTTTATTTTAAAGAATGAAGGCTGTGTTTCAGATTCGTTCGCTGGACTTTGTGCGATATAATCCATATTTAAGTATATAAGTAGAGCTCTTTGTCTGTGAGCATTAAAGAAATGAAAAAAGCAAACATCTGGTAAAATGAATAGTCTTCAGAGTTTAGTTATAATAGGAAACTGTTAGTCATATGAACTTAGGACAAAGCCTAATCAGAACTAAGAGTACTTACTCTTTGGGGAATGGTTGTTAAATAAATTATACTGTGTTTGTTTAGTAATTAGAGAAGCATAGAACATATTTCAAGCACTGCAAGAGTGGAGTCATACAAAAAGACATTAATGATACACTGCAGGAAATATACAGAAAACATTTCAACCATTCTCTGCACTTCTTGCTGTAGCGGTGACCTCTCTGTTTTCTCTGTGTGACAGTTGACCTCCCTTATGCAAGGCGGCACCAGCAGTACAGCTGCCCGTCCGCCCGCCCGGAGTGTTTTCGAGCATCTTTAACACCTGCCGAAATAAGAAACACAAACACAGAGAGGTGATACGGGCACTTTGTCACTCCTGGGAGGATTGGAGCACCTCGGGCACTGTAATGCAGTGTTCACACTTTGTAAACATGAGTTCTAAAAAAAACACAGCTTCCATTTTCCAGGCCAGACAGTTGCCTGTGCTAGATGAGCTCATCAGGTCAGACGATGTGTCATACTTATATAAGACAAGGCAAAGGCAAGGAGCTATCACCAGATTGTTATTAATGCATTTTGAAATAGCTTAAGAGCGCCTCGTGACAGTGATGCATTGTTTTGCTCTTGAAAATGCAACAGCCTGTTAGAATACAGTGCATTCATATTATGTATTGTCAGAAATATTTGACGGAATTGATAAATGGATGCATTTTTATATTCCTGGAACAGTCACACAGTAAAGCATATTTTTATGTAAGGGCTTCACAGATGCTATAGTTTTTATGTTTTGGTGACAATACTTGTCTCTGTGCCTTAACACTATGGTAACCAGGACAGAAATATGGCTGTTAATCACAATCCTTGTAACTGTTATCCACAAGAACTTATATTGCCTGCGTGTACGCACAGTGACAGATGTGTGTTTAATGCCAGCAGCTTGCCTTGTGTACTCAGCTCAGTGGCTCCGCAGCTTTTATAAGGGGAGAAGTGGAATAATTAATCTCAGCTTGAATCATGATCATGCGCTTTTTACACATGCACAGTGAGTTCTGCGAATCATGGAAACTGCAGAATAGTTGCAGGAAATGTTATGTTAGAAGACGTCTTCGGAATGGTTTGTCTTTTTATGAATGTTATTTTCAAATAAAAGACACAGGGGTCAGCGATGATGTTTGAGATCCAGCTGCTTTCATAGTGCTATTATTTTCCAAACACGCATCCAACATCAGCATTCTAAACTTCAGGTGCAGCCATGATGTTTTCTGGGAATGGAGCCATCAATGTCTGACTCTTAGTTTTTTTATGTGTGTGTGTTCTGAATGGAACTGAGTAAATTCAATGTAATGCTTCATTCACATTCATTCATGATCATGAGGCTGGCAAACAATAAAAACGGGCAACTACCTGTGGGCGATCTCAAATCCACTAGGTTTATTATGGAACTACAAATATAAACTGAAGAAACTGTATTGTGTCTTTTTCAACGTAACAAGGAAATGCTGTTAATAAATGCCTCTGTAAGGCTCAAAATGTTCAAGCTAAGTAGCAAACTCCATGGCTGTGAAAACAAAAACTGCAGTTCCTTGAACGGCCACTTGAAACTGGCACCAGAATGAGTCAGTCTCCATAAGTCCCCATGTTCAAATGTCTAACTTCACAGCAGAAATAAACATGTTTACAGCCTGGTACAAAAAACAGTTTTGGTCTCTGTAGCTAATTTCCCTGTTCATGACAACTGTACTGAGGGTGAATTTATATACAACTCACCTGTTCAAATTATATTAAGGCTTAAAGTTATGCAGAATTAACAACATTGGCCACTTTGACAGGTGGATGCAGTTACAGACAGCTTGTTTAAGCAACCAGGCTTCATTCAACCCGCCTCAGCTCCACCCATGCTCCATGTCTTTGCCCATTTTTAGATTAGCCAGGAGGCGGTCGACATCACGGATACTACTAGGTTTTATACAGTATACTGACAATGTGTTTTATTTATTTTCCTTCCTTCATACAGGGTCAAGGTTAGAGAAAGATTGTGGTACGAGACACAAGTTTAAACATGAACCATAAAGAGGTCACGTGTCCTGTCATCTGATAAATCTAAGTCCAGTATTCACTCTCTTTTGACTCTCTTCCAACACTTCGGAATAATACCTCGTTCCTTGGATGCTAAATGTTTCTCTCTGTTCAGCAGTTAGATGCTAACTTTGCTGCCTTGTATCTGCTGTTGGCCAGGTTGTGTTCAGTGGGTTTGTAAAACTATTTTGCTTTTTGCTGCTCATAAAAATGACTGACAGTGAGACAGTGAAACACATCATTAAACCGAAAGAGAACTACTAGGGAACAGCAGAATTGGGTGATAATTATCTGTGGGCTTATTAGTACGAGCAACTCCTGTCACATAAAAATAGTGATTCATTGTCTATTTGATTTATATCATATCATAGCAGTTTTCATCATGGTGATTCAAACTAGCTAATGAACCCCGGTATTTTGTAACCATCCTGGTTACATAATTGTAAAAAAAAAAATAATAATAATTTTGGTACCTGTAAATGTAAGTGAAAGTCAAGGTTGTCGCCCATTGTGACCAAACTACTCACCTTGTTGGGTTCATGTTTAAATTAGAAACTGATCTTTGTGAGGGTAAAAAGAGTCACTGCACTGGCTACTTAGGTGCTTGCTAACCCCGATTGGTTGTTTGATTTAGATGAGGTCCAGTTATTAAAAAAGCTCACAGACATTTTTTTTTTTATTTAGATGATGACAGACTGGTCAAATTAAACTTGGGATGAAAGGTTTGGATAATTGGATCACTTGCAAATGTGAAAAATAAGAGTTGTTCAAGAGTTTGTTTGTGTCCCAATGCCAGCTTGGATTGGCTCCATTCCCCCACAACACTGATAAGGATAAGTGGTTATGGAAAAGATGAATGGATGAGTGTGTTTTAAATATACTATAAATCAATGTCTGAAATGATTAGGGCCTTAAGGTGGCTGATGCATTTTTATCCATCATGTTTAGTCTTGTGCCAAAATCTACCTGTCTCTGAAAACCTCAAAACAGCAGCGCTCCATTCAGATGGAGGCAGCTTGACAAAATGTTATTTTTTCCCTTGTTACATTAAATGATTTGTGCAATGGAAATATTTGATGCATGATTCTCAACAATTGAATGGTGCATGTGGCACTGATAATAGCTTAATTCGTGTTAGATCAAATCTTGTTACCCAACTAAGATCAAATAAAATAGAACTTTGGGTATTTTGTGGTGAGCCATTCTGCAGAATGGAGCTATTGTGGTTGGAAAATAAACCGCCTTGGAGAGGCCAATAAGTTGTCCTAATGCGACCTAATGCTTAAAATGTTTTAAAAAAAGAAGAAGAAAAAAAGAAATTGTTTTTCTTTCCGACCAGACCACCAAACAGCTTTTCTATGTGGCACGAGATCAAACGGAGCATATCAAGCACACAAATGGTTTTGATTGCATAATTAAAATTGGGGGGAAAAAAACAGAAAAGTTGAAGTAATTGTTGGCAAACTGACAAGTCAATCAGGATGTAAAGTGATGCCTTGAGTTCTGTTGCATGCTAGCATTGAACACTGAGACAGGAAGGTGATTATTTTTGAATTAAAAAGGGTAACTAACACTTCATTTAAAAATCATTTGCATATTGTTGCAGGCTGGAAAACAGTAGAATGTGAGTATAGTGTGATCATTTAAAACGGAAAATATGAGTCTAATACTGTAAAAATAACATCAACATTAGCATTTGCAGATGGACTATTTCCATTGTGTGCGAATGCAATTAAGTTACAATTCCTGTGAGTATTTTTGTCCACTTCATGAGGAGAAGAAAGGATTTTTTATTGGATCACTGCTAACTGTGGCTTGCTGTAAGGTTTTAATTCATTAGATTAACTTGTAGCAGGCTAAATCTTTAGCTAAATTCATTGAGGTTAAATTTCATGATTGTTAAGATTGTAAGAACAAAATAGCCAAAAGAGGTGTTTGACTTTTATTCACAGTCCAATGTACTTTGATATTTGGACAAATTATTTATTAATGCAACAGGCCTACCAGTTTCCAGCTAGCAATGTCATGTTAACACGAGGACTGCCAGCATTTAAGTACCCCCTACAGTTGGCACAATGGTCTGCCATTGGTCTGCATAGAAACAGCTGTGTGTGCCTACAGATTGTCCAAAAACATTCCAATTCTGCCTCTCTGGTTGGTGTTCTGCTTGTTCAACAGGCGTTTGATGAAATAATCACACTGTGTCTGTTATAATAATAATAATAATAATAATAATAATAATAATAATAATAATAATAATACCTTTATTTATATAGCACCTTTAAAAACAGCACAAGCAAAAGTGCTTTTACAGACAAGCATGAACAAAATACTAATAAGATGAACCAACAACATTTAGAAGACAATAAAAACCAATTTAGAAAAAATAAAAATGTAAAGTTAAGAAATGCATAAATTACATAAACAACCACATAACAAAAATAAGATAAAATAAAACACAGTGAAATAGAATGATTTCATTCAAGTTAAAAGTTATAAAAAGACAAACATCACATAAAAGCAAGTCTATAAAAATGTGTTTTAAAAAGTGACTTAAAAGAATTCACTGATTCTGCAAGCCTTAAGTCCTTGAACAGGGCATTTCAAAGTCGAGGGGCCCTGATGGCAAACGCCAGGTCACCTTTAGTTTTGAGCCTCGACTTTGGAACAGCCAGAAGGGAACCACCTGAGGACCTAAGGCTGCAGGCTGGCTTGAAAGGTGTCAGTATCTCTGATATGTAACTTAGAGCCAGCCCCTGATGTGCCTTTAAAGTGATCAGTAAAATCTTTTCAATTCTAAAACGAACAGGGAGCCAGTGAAGAGAAGCTGAAATCGGTGTAATGTGCTGTTGTCTGTTAAAAATAATAAGAAGCCTAGCTACTGCATTTTACAAGTTGGAGGCAAGAGAGTGATTTCTGATTTATACCAGAGAAAAGTTACAATAGTCCAGTCTGGAGAATATTAGTGCATGTATAACTTTTTCTAAATCGGAGCGGGATTCTGGAGATGGTTTTGAATAGAAGGAAACAATTCTGAACTACTTTATTGATATGTTTGAGTTGAGGTTTGAATAAAAAATTACTCCTAAATTACGGGCATTATGGGCGTTACACAGTTGGCATACAGGGACCAGGCGAGGTTAGTATGGAGCAGGTGTGGACAGGGGGATTAAGAAATATGATTTCAGATTTTGAGTTGTTGAGTTTCAGGAGATTTTGTGCCATCCAACAGTTCACACCACTAAGACACTAAAACAGCAGCTAGGCTTCTAGGGTCAGCAGTCTCAGGGGGAGGTATGTGTGTGATCTGCATAACAATGAAAAGAAACATTGTGGCATATGAATAGAAAATAAAATTGGATCTAAAATTGAACCTTGCAGTACACCACAAGTAATGTGAGCTGACAAAGACCGAGAAGGTTCTTTCTAAAAGATGTTATGTTGCACTTGTAATGAGCATTGTCATCGTTGACAGTGGTAAAATTAATTATCTTAAAGTTTTATTCCCTCCACTGCTGTCACGGCATCTGAAGGCGATGCCTTAAACAGGTGAAAGTCTGTGTTATTTCTCAAAGTGCACTCTCAATTTGTTGAACTTTCACAGGGACAAGCAATAGTGGTCATTAATTGGCATAAAACCTTTAGTTTTTTACCTTCCAAGCTTCAGAAAACATCAAAAATACATATTTAGGAAAAGTCTACTTGACTGACACAAGCTAAAAATCTACAAGCTAAAAAGAAGCCAGAGCAAGAAAGGAGTATTTGGAGAACCAGACCTCCAAAGCTTCAGGTTAGCCGAACTCATTTGGAAGAGTAAATAAAGAGAAAAGAATAATTCTGACCAGTTATTTGTAACTGTCCATCGTAAACATTACAGTTAACGTAAAATAGTAGCTTTAGCTTTGGCCAAGCTTTGGTCGCCACCATCTTGTTAGTCCTGCCTCCGCTCCCGGGTAATCTAAAAATGGTCATAGACATGGTTCATGAATGAAGTTGAGGCACGCTGAATAAAGCCTGACTGCTCAAACAAACCACCTGTAATGGCACCATCTGGCCATGCTCTTAATTCTGCATAACTTTAAGCCTTAATATCATTTGAACAGGTGAATAGAAATTCAGCCTCAGTACAGTTGTCATGAAACATGTTTATTTCTGCTGTGAAATTGGACATTTTAACAAATGTGCTTATGGAGACTGATTCGTTCTGTGATCAGCCTCAAATAGCCGTTAAAAGAACTGCAGTTTTTGGCACTTGTGCGTTGGCTTCACTTCACCACCACGGAGGTTGCTTCTTTCCAGTTGACTTGGTTAACCTATCTGATCACTGCTCTTGTTTTTTGCCACGAACAACATTGTTGTACCGATACCACTGTGTGATTTCAGCAAATATTGTATTGGCCCGATTGTAAGAAGATGTTATTTCTGGAAATTAAGTTTTGATGAGGAGTCATATTGACGGATGAAAAGTTTACATATTTTTGGGGTTTTTTATGGAGAGAGTACATGGATGTTGCATTGTGGGTCTATTATAACTTCAGTGTTGCTCGGCTAGTGAGTTTCTTAAAGTCTGTTTATAGTCTTTCAGAGTTAGTCAACAATAAAAGTGTTTAGTTAACCCATTTCGACCTATTGGAGTTTCTGACTGCCTGTGCTAGATGTCTTGACGCTACAGAGGAAATAAAGTTGAAGTGAAAAAGAGTGGAAAGCAACTCCTGAAGACTGAAAAGTGCTGACTACCAGACAAAAAACGTTCTGACTGTTTCTAAGAGCCTGACAGGAGAGTGTGCGGGGACGTGACTGCAACAAGCTAGACAAATGTGGGCTTTATGTTCTGCTTTAATTTTACAAGAGAAATGCTTCAAGGGTGAGGACTCTGTGAGCGTCTCGGGGAGAGTGTTTTGTCAAAAAGTCTTTTTCCTAAAATAAGTGTTGCAAAATCAAAGTTGTCTTGTAGATACGGATGAAAATTTGATGAGTACAATGTCATAACAAATAGGAATCATGGCCAAAACTATAAATATTAGAACCAAGTTGTAATAAACTGGAATTATCCTTTAATGTTTTCATATTTTACAGATTTTGGTGGTGAGGTGGCTGTTATTCCTCTTCCTCTCTCCATATAAACTCTGCAGAGCTGCTGAGAACACACGGTGGGCTGTTTGCTCCCATATCACACAATGGTGCCATTAAAACACATCTGTCACTGTGCGTAAAAGCATGTAATGTTCCTATCTTTATGAGGGGAAGTCAACACATTTTTTCTGCTTGGACAATAGTAAAAGGCTTATGATTATCAAAGTGCCATAACGGTCTCCTGGTAGCCATAGGAAACCCCCTATAGAGGCACCAAAATTGAGGAACTAAAGTTACCATAAATCAGTTAAATGAACGTGTTTTTAGTGTTAGTGGTGTGCGAATCGGTCATGCGCACTGATAGGTGGAAGCTTTTTACTCCACTGACGATTTCTGAATGCGTTCCAATCAAACCTCAAGTGCAGCATGCCCCTTGATTTGTCTCTCATCACCTCTGTCACTCAGAGACCACAGGCTGCCATTCAAACGCACACACAAATGGGGATCTCCCCTCCGGCCTGCTGCTCTCCGGAGCTGCGGCACTGTTTCTGATGGGATAATCTCTGCGTTGTGCTACAGCCCATGTGAGGAAGGGATTACATATTTATTTGGGGAGTTTTTATCCTGCCTTTACCATCTGTCACCAGTAGTGTGGCCATGCGACATTTACAAGAGCTTTACAGTGGAGTGATAAGGTGAAAATGAGGTGTGCATGAGTATGAGGAAAGTAAAGAGTTGGAGCTAGTGACGGTAGCCTGCTTGAGAAACAAGCATGTTCCCAGGTCCCAGCTGTAAACCACCTGCACTTTTGCAAGGAACCAAAATCCCCGTTGACACCTGCTGTGGGGGAATATTCAGCAGTGAATGAAAAGTTGTGAGCTTTCCACTGGAGTGAAACACTTTTCTCATGCTCTCGGGCAAAAAGTCTCTCCACAGATCCTCTATTTAGTCCCAGGGTGATTAAGAGCCAACTCAGCACTGATGTCATAATTCACGTCCCTGTCGCTTACATTATAGCTGCGACTTGATGGGTGGTCCAGCTTACTCTGCTGGCCCTGCCCACCTCGAGAGAGAGGGGTTGGGAGGGGTTCAAAACAAGTGGAATGATACATGGACTTGGTGGTTTCTTTACATTGAATTCCATTTTTTTTAGTAACAATCATTTGTTGTATTTATGTTCTGTTTCTCTCTTAATAGTAGTTTTTATCACTGCCATTTAATGGCCACTTTTCCCATTACAGGATGTGCACATTTCATATATGTGGGAGACAACATTCAATCACGAGGTCAGTATTACCGTGTCATAAGACTATGACTACATTCACCGTCTTCAAAACAGTGCGACCTGATGAATCATTTCAGCCCACAGTTTGTTTTGCTAAGCTGTAAACAGATACATGAATTACTCTTTCATTGTTGCATGTCTGAGAGAGTAGCTGCTCAACATGTGTTGCTCCATGGACCATTTGAGGCCGGTTGTAAATACACGGAATCATCTTGCAAAGTTGATACGGCAAACGTGTTAGCAAATAGTTTCCGATTTACACATCGAGCAAACACACAGCAACATTAGCATTCATTTGGAGTTAATGTTTGGTTCCTATGCTGCTAAATGCTCCAAAATGTTCACCAGCTGGCAAGGTTTATATCACATCAGTGGCAAAAGTGTTTTTTTCCACCAGTCCAGCTCGTTGACCAGGTGTGCTCTCAGGTACTTGTAGTCCTGCACAGTGTCGACATCCACTTTATGAACAGAAACAGGTTTTCTACATCTAACTCAACAAAGGAGTTGACAATGCCCCTGTACAAAGCTTCCATCCCCTTGCAGATGGAACCCACAATTGAAGAGTCATGCAACACCGTCAGCTTGCTCCACAAGCCGGATGATGTTGAACGCACTAGAGAACGAACCAAGAAGAAAAAAAACTATGATTCTCACAGTACTACGTGGCCTATCCAGGTGAGCATGGGCACAGTGAAGCAGGAAGATGATTGATGACGATCTTCCACTCCCACCTAAAGGTAAACTACAGGGGGGTCCAGTGATGGTTTAACCAGGACAGGACAGGAACAACCTTTTCAGGGACTTTCCAAGGTGAAAGTTGACCATGATTGGATTGACGATTGCTAACCTTAAACAAGTGGTTATTTTTGGAATCATAAAGATCCCCTTAACAAAGTAATCATTTAAACCCAAACCACAATCTTTTTCTAACATTCCCAAGGTACTTATTTTAACCCCAACCCGTTTAACCATAGTGTTAAACAGAGACAAGGACCCTGAATAATTCAGGAGCTTGACAGGGCCCCTGAAACATGACAGGAATGATAGATTTCAGGCGTCCTAGTATTTCAAGGAGTACTGCTCTGCAGTATGCCTTTGTGGGTTGCAGTCACTCTCACAGAATCACTTTTGTTGACTTCAGTGCCTTTCTGGCAGCACACAACATTTTTTAGATAAGAATGCCTCCACGCAAAATGCTTAAGCAATCGCGTGTTGTTAGAAAATATTTTTCACGTCGTCGACACAACCAGATACATCTGACCGGCCTCACTACATTCGCAGTCTACCACAAAGCCTCCCTCATTTTACTCACAAACCCACAGTCCCACAAACATCCTTTTAGTGGCTGCAGCCTCATTCCCTTTACAGTAAGTAGCCACCTTTGTGACTCTGCCTCTGTTCAGACGGTTTTAAATGCAGCATTACTCTCCAATAAAACTCTCAATAATCTCTTTAATTAGATTTTCTGTTGCGACAGAATCTGGCTCGGTGCTTCAACCCACTGTCTGGACTATCTCTGCCAGGCCCTCTTCAGACCCTCTAGCACCCTTGGCTCGAGTACAGGATAACCTCATATTTTTAGAAATTCTTTTTAATGTTGCCATTTGCTCCAGTTTCAGGTGTAACTGCTTCAGCAGTCTAATGCAGTGATCTCTGCTGATGTTCAGCCTAGAGACATACCAAGTTTAACCAGAACTTTATTCAGAACTTCACTGGCACGCCTTTAATATTCATATTCCTCTGCTATTCTGGTGATATGATGCAAAATTTCAAGTTTGAACTCAACTCAACTAGTTCTCACATAGCTGCGCATTTCATTAGGGTCCAATTACAGATATCACATCGGGGAACCACAGATCTGTGAGCCAGTAGGAAGGAGTATGGCCCTAAAGCATGAGGAGTCTTCATAGGGTCCAAGTAACAAATAAACTCTATACACACTTATAGATTAGATTTCCATATATGCATTGCATGTTCTCTCCGTGTCTGTGTGGGTTCTCTTCGGGTACTATGGCTTCCCACAGTCCAAAGACATGCAGATTAATTGGTCACTTTAAATTGCTTATTTGAATGTGAGCATTTGTCTCTATGTGCCCTGTGATGAGCTGGCGACTTGTCCAGGGTGCAGCTGGGATTGGCTCCAGCCCCACCATAACCCTGATGAGGATACAGAAGATGGATGGATGGATGCTTGGAAACGCACAGTAGGCGTTGAGTTTGGGTCACACGACTCATTCTAATCAAACACTGACAAAAAAAAAGAGAGCTTTATGTTTTTAATTGATTCCAGATTTTTATAAAATATTACAATGTGTTTCACACGGTTGTATAGAGCTAACATGAATGATACCTTCTCCAACAGGTTAACATCACGTGCATGTTTTCCAGTTCGCATATTTCGTTCAAGAATATTTGGCTAGTTAACACTACAAGTGCCATGATGAATTAAGATTAAGTCGTCTTCCTGATTCTCTTCTTCATACCTGTACATGGAAATGTTATTTTTATCCTAAAAGTGGCCTATGGTCGAGTGGTCTTCATATTACATAATCTGCTCTTTGAAAAGATCTGACTGCTGTTCTGATTGTTGATTCTGTTCATTCCACTACTGAATGAAAATTTTAAACTCTGGAAAAAGCCCCAGAGTTATAGATACTGGGAAGCTTTCATCCTGTTTTTCGCTGTGCCCCCCTCGGAGTGTATCATTCAGAAACACAATGTCTCCTTTCATTGCTAAACTGACGCTGATGTAACACAATGACATTATTTCTCTGAAGCCAAAGTGATATTACATGCTCAATAAAGGCACATTTTTAAGACTCATGCAAACAAAACTATGATTATTCTCTGGCTTGTTTAGATTCTGAAGCTACGTGCCAAAGATTTTGAGGTTTTTGAATGAAGCTTTGAATGTCTGTCGTCATATTTCATGACTTCATCGCCAAAAAAAGAAACAGTCCTTGAAGATCATCCTTAATTTGGATAAAGTCATTCATATGAGTTTGTCCTTTTTATTAAATTACTTTATTTAACAAATGTAACTCATTAGTTTTAGTAAATATATGATGGCATCTAATCCAACAAGGGTCTCAAATAATAAATGCCATGACAGAAATGCAATAAAATAAACTAGAAACATTTTGTCAATGTGTTTTTAATCAAAGACTCTGGAACTCAAGTAACAATGTCACAAACTTGCCTACTGTAGCCTGATAAATGAGAATTTTCAGTCAAATCTATGAAATATTAACATTTACACATATATTTAACACACACCTCTTGTGTGCTAAACTAACTGCCAGAGGCAGATTCATACTGCTGCAGCGTCTGTCTATACAGGAAGAATAGAAAGTTAGAAAATAGCATTCTTCTCACAAGAAGCTGGAGATCAATAGAAAATACATTTCTGTGAGAAATACAAATTTAAACTCAAAAGATGTCATGTAACAGAAACACATACATAGGCAAGGAAGCAGCCCTAATTAAAAACAACAACAAAAAAGCATGAAAACAGAGTGCCGGGAAAATTGGATATCGGAAAAAATGAGAGATGGATATTCAACAAACATGTTGTAAAATGTATTAAGAAAAGTGCGTTATAAATTACATTGATTTACAGCTTCAGAGTTTCTTTTCTTTGTTTTCAGAAAATATGAACTTCAGATGGTTTTAAATGAACAGCTACAGCATGCACGGGCTCTTTTTTTAAAACCAGTACGTGTCCAAGAGCAGACAGTTTGCTTGTTGTTTTGCAGGGAAATGTCTGGGAGAGCGATGCCAGGGATAAATAGTTCCAGTGGTCTAGGACTCTTTTTTTATGTTGTGAGCCAGAAATATCAGCTTCATTGACATGTGAAGCTGTGACTGTGGTGCAGTGCTTAGAACTGTCGCCTCATAGCAAGAAAGTTCCTCTAACTCCCTCTGTGTGCAGTTTGCATGTTCTTCCCTTGTCTGCGTGGGTACTCTCCGTCCATGGTCCAAAGGTTAATTGGTGACTCTTGATGTGAGTAGTTGTTTGTGTTAGCCCTGTGATGAACTGGCGACCTGTCCAGGGTGCGCCCCGCCTGTCAACCAGCTGGGATCAGCTCCAGCCTCCTGCAAAGGATAAGCAATAGTGGATTACGGTACACCAGTTTCACTTTGCATAACTGGCACGGCACTCGCTCATCATCAGTAATCTAAAAATGCTTCCAAACTGGCGACTGCACGAATGAAAGCAGATATTTAATATGACCTCGTTAAAGCTTAAATAGATTTTTTTGTTATTGTGGTTTTATGAACGTCACTTTTGGTGCTGGTGGATTGATGGGATACCCTAACCCTCCCTGTTAATACGAGTGCGTGCCTCCCTTTGTGTGCAGGGGCAGGACAGAAAACTGTTTTTGACAGCAGTGAAAATTTAGTTTTTGGCAAAAACTCTAACAAATATGGACTAAAACTGAATATTTAATCAGATAAAAACATGTTGTGAATTTTGGAAATCATTAAATCTATCTTTTTTCAATAAGTGTGATTTCTCTAGAGGTTAGGCTAACCCTTGCTCTTACTGGAAATGTTTGGATCTCACAATCCTACTACTAATCCACTACTGGAATCTAATTCTACAAACAACATGCAAATTTATAAGTGCAGTAATGCTTATCTGCATCTGTGCATGAATACTGGGTTTAACAGAATGGACATGAAAAATAAACCTTAATTACTGGATAGTAACTTAATTCACATTAAAGAATAAAATACATCGTTTGTCCTTGACGACACGTGTAAGTGTTTTCTGACATCGTGTACCAATTTCGCAGCAATATCGCAGGAAGATACTGTTTGTCAGCACTGTTCAAAGCAGCTGCAAAAATAAATGTGTTTTATAATCTGACAACTCGTGTCCACAAAAGCAGCACGTTGGCAGTGCAGCAGCAGCAGCTTTGGTCCTCCATCTGTGTCTACACAGGTTATGTACAGGCACAGTATTGCGTGTAGGTCACCTGAGTTTTGGCAGCGCTCAAAGCCAAACACATAGGAGTAGTTAGCTGCATAACAGATTATAGAAATGTGAAATTGTGTTTCGACTGACTGAAAGGCCATGAGCCGTTACATGATGGGATGAAACAAACACCTCATTAGGCTAAGGAACAAATGATTTGGTCAGGTTTAGGGAAGGATCATTGTTTAGGTTCAAATACGTTAAAAAAAGTATGTCAGATTTATGGGGCTCTCTGGTAAAAATAAGAATTGTTGTTTTTGTTACTGTAGAATGAGAATGTCACATCTGCAGATGGCACTCTACTAATGCTTCTTTACCATGATACGCTCTGCATTTATATGCAGATATCTGATTAAGTCAAAAGAAACCAACATTGTCATGTCAGTTGGAAACAGGAAACCAAGTCGTCTCTTGTGTTGTCTCCTCCAACTGTGGAACACTGTGGCATTGAATATAAACAAATGTCATTTTGGGGGGATTTCTGAAAGGGCCTGAAGCTTTATTGAACTGTGCAGATAGCTTTGCTTTATCTGTCCAATTTCTGATATGACTGTCTCTGAGATTTCAGCCTCCAACCACAAGACACTGAAGGTGGAAGGAATTTGGTTTGTGGTTCCCAGAATTGAAAAATGACTTTCCAACTCCACCTCTCTGGTTAGACAGAGCTCACAGTGAACAGGTTCCTCTGGGACGATTTCATCTAGAGATTGCAATTTTGTTAAAAATGGGTCACAGTGAGGTCTGTGGATTTTGTTCATATTGTTGTTCCAATTTGAAATGTCATTTTTCAAAACTCTCAAGACCAAAAATATAATTTCATGGACCTTTGACACATTTACACAGATAAGAAGCTTACTATTCATATACTGCGCTATTACTGCATTTTAAGTATTGTCTATGTTACAGTCATTGTTGGATATAGTTAATTTACATGGATGTTCCCCAACCTTGTATAAATACTGCAGAGCACACATTTAACAAATACCTAGAAATTGTTTTCATCAACCGTTTGGTATCGTATCTTGCACCCTGCTCCACATGACAACCCTGAAGCTATCGAATCTCAGCTGAATCCTGTGACTTCTTTTTGCTGAGTCTTCCATCTATTTCTCTTCAAAGCATGAGACATCTTTGTGTATTTGTATTCTATTATTCTTGAGAGAAGCAGGTCTGAGCTATGGGAACAAGAGGAAAGGAAGGCCTTCAAACAGTTCCTCAATATGCTTTTCTCTGTTATTGTCCCAAATGAGAAGAGGAACAGTGTAGCCCCTGGTAATGTCTTTGTTGGCCTCTCCTGTGTCTAATTAAAAAAGCTAGTGTTTTAGTGAGGACATATAAAGCAGTGATTGAGGTAATTTTCATTCTGAGCTGTGCTACCTCTATGGGACAATCACAACACTTCAAGAACTTCATTTTCATTTGATCTTGTTTCAGCTCAACACAGCTCCTCGAGGATCTGAACACAGCACAAAATCCTAGAGAGAGGGGAGCAGCACACGTTGTAAATGTGATAAATGAGAGGAAACGTGAAGTGAGAGTCACATGAGTGGATAAAAGAAAGCTCTGGCGATCTGGCTTCGCATCTGGAAGTATCCATTTGCCAAACGTGACTTGAGCCAGTGGGTGTCAAGAAGGGAACAGTGAGCTGACTCACCAAGGGCACGGTTTGGAAACCGCTAAAACCAGCAGGGCCACTGATTGATGGCGCCAAAAGTCCATGCAAACACATTCATGTTTTCCCACGCAGCAGCTGCCCCATATTAATCTAATGTAATGAACAATAAACACCTCATCATGATCAGAATTGCACTTTAAAAGTCGCAGTGATCTGTTCTGAGGGGAATTACAACCATATGTGGCTTACTGCAGCCCGTGAGAGAGGGGGGAGAGATACAGGAAACAATGCATTACCTCATGGTGTGGCTCCAGAGATGACAATGCTGATGAGCAGTTCAGTTGCCCAGTTAGTCGGTGCACCACTTTGGTCCAGACTACAATATCCCAGCAACGATTGTAATGAAAGATTGTTCAGGCATTCATGGTCCCCAGAGGATGAATATAAACCTATGAACTTTGATGATCTACAAAAAAACATTTCCATGAGGCCACCATTTTTGAGCTTTAGTGAAATATCTTGGCAGCTGAGTTATATGGGAAGATCCTTACTGCTCTCATGTTTGCACAGTAAATGCTAGCTACCGCCAGCAACAGCTTTGCCAAGCTCTTTCTAGTTCTGTGCTAAGCTAGCTGTAACCTTCTTATTTAAACTAAAATCATCAACATGTTCAAAATGAAAGCTGCTGCATAAAAATGTTTCATTGTCATTCTGATCATGTTAGCATGCATGGGATTAGCATAAGTAGCTCAAGGCACTACTGTCTCACAAAAACACTAGCCGGCTTAGTCTCAGCCTAACATAGTATTATATATACACCAGACAACATGTAGGCTTTATTAAATCACAAGCTTCATTGATAATTCAAATCCTTTCGTATCCACAGCTTATCATATCATGTCCCCATTGAAGCCCATCACTCCTCACTAGCACATTTTGCCGCAGCATATCAGACATGGAAATGGTATTTTCAGTTCCTGAGCAGCAGAGACAATAAGGCACTTCTTTGTAACAATCCTGCCCAGGGCCGAACGGGGTCTGAGAGATATTAAAGCAGAGTGACAGATCTAATTATCACCTCCCCACTTCTTCTGCTCCAACTCTGATGAAAAGTACTACATTACATCAGACATCCTGTGCCCTCAAACTAACTTTCACCTTTGCTAATAACTAAGAGTGTAGTTATCTGGAGTACCTGCTGAGGGCATGTCTCAGAATAGACAGAAAGGGATTTGCAATAAGGCTGGATTTATGAAAGGAGGAGACCATCATTACTCCAGAGCTTGCTGCGGTAACTGTGCAAATGCCCCCTACTCGTTATCTCTTACCTTTCCTCCCCCCACTCTTTTTTCCATGTTTCTCATTTTCTCTTCTTCAGGTTACATAATGATCTAAAGTCACTTTTGCAAAAGAGGGTGTCACAGTTTCTCCGCATCTCTTTCTGTCTTCCCTCTATCGTCTCCTGTTTCTGGATTGTATCGCTTCCACGGTTGTTCATGTTGCCAATGGCCTTGCGATGGGGCTTTAGAGACTGTCCTGAAAAGGAGGTTTTGTTTGCACACACGCGCCAAGCAGCACTCTCAGACAATACCAACTGCGGGAAACCCACTCCACTGACCTCCCTGCCACTAGGCATCTGCTGCCAGATTCTCTTTCACCTCCATACAAATCACTTAAAAAGAGGACAGAGGGCCTCATTCTGCTGGCAGGATGTTGTGTCACCCCTGTGGATTGGTATATGCACACACCTCACTGTGCTATTACTTCACTAAACTGACTGTTTGTGTCGCCTCCTTTTGTCCTGCTGTATGGTTACCGTTCATGGACACACACATGTTTCAATGGGCATTAGAGTGTGTGTGTTAGCGTGTGTCCCTGTGTGCTCGCACATGCGTCCACCGTTACCCATACGTAATTCCTTTCGAGCAGTGGTTGTCGTGGTAACCTTGGTCAGGTCTGGTCTCCAGCTGCTGTCAACGACTGAAGCATGCTGGGACATGTGGTGATGAGGGTTGGTTAATCATCAGCCACCATGTCAGATCTGCAGCTACATCATGTCTCATGACTGCACTCCATTCCCAGACCATGAAACACACATCTTCTATGCAGGGACAGACAAACTTGGTGGCAAATGGTGACAAATGAATAAACATGTGAAACATGTTTATATTTGTTTCATCCTCATAATTTGTCCAATTGTCACAAACTGAAGATGGAGGCCTGTGGGTGTGAGGACACCACATGCCAGCGACTATTCACATAGATGGTTTGGTGGATGATTTGCATTATTCAGAAGAAATTTGCAATTCTAGTCAAAGAGTAGAACTAACTAAATACAGCATACCATTATCTGTTCATACTTGAAACAAAGACGATAATAATAACTATGTTGTTGATACTTATAGTTACTTATAACCATATACTTATAACTGCATCTACCTCAGGATTTTCATGGCTTGACTTAAAGCCCCCAAAGAGTAACTTATAATCACATTATAATGCATTATGACAGTGAATATGAATCAAACATGTATAATATGCTGTAAAATAAATAAATAATAATAATTCTGCACACCAATTACTGTATATCTGAAATGGTTTTGCTGAAGAGCAAGTCACTTTGCTTCTGAAACATTTCCAGAAACAAAGACAGATCATTTGTCATTGCCTTCCAAAATGATAAATATGAGTGTTTTCTGTTCTGGCTCAGTCAGTGCCTTCAAAAAACATTACCATCACAAAAATGGGTATGGTTTGCTTAGGTTTAGGTTACTAAAACCACCTGGTAATGTTTGGGAAACATTGTGGTCGTGTTTGATAGATGCCTGGGGTTAAAGTCAGTGTTGACTGTAGGTAGTTGTCCAACCATTCGCCCTAAAGTCTCCAGGTTTACAGCAGTCAAACAGTCATAACTCACACGGATACAATATGTCACCTATCAGGAACATGCAAACATACTGTAGGCCAGTTTAAGTGTTTCAGCAAACAGTTAAAGCTGTAGCTGTATGTAGTTAAAATATATCTGCTGTCAGAAATCTGCATACTGTATCCCTTCACATGACTGTAGCTGTTATTCTTGTGCAAACACCAGATACCTCTAAAGAGATTACCAGGAACCTTAAGTATACATAGCTCAGCATGAACACACCGAACCTGAACAGAACAAAGCATAGTAACATCTGTTGATGTTGCTTATGGTATTAGTCAGGGATCTTCCCTTAATCTAAGAAAATATAGATGGGCTTAATGGCACACATAAACCATATAAACAGAAACGCAATATATCAGCTGACGTTTCCCCTCTGATAGGAGTTAAACTGCAGCATTATCTGAATTAGTTATGTAATTCAGTTGTGTGTACAGACTCTTAGAGATGCACCTCAATCATGTTGCAGAGGTGACCGGTGCCAAAAGAGGCTTTCTTGTGTAAAGGTTAGGACTGGTAGACTCGTGGCTGCATTATTAAAACAGGAAGTAAAAAAGGAAGGATGTTCTAGCAGTGCATTCATGCAAGGTTACATGACATGGCTATGCCCCGATGTTTCTTCCTGAAACTTGTCTGGCCAGCGTCCAGTCACCACTCTTCTTACAGCTGTCGCGTGACAAAAAAGCTGTTAGAACTAAGCGTATTTATCTAATTTGTAAGAAGATTTGTAAGACTCAACTGAGCTATTTGTCAGAATATAAGGTAGTCAGGTCCAAAGCATTATGCTTACTCTAACTTCAATCAAATAGAGTTTTTTTCTTTTTGACAGGATAGTTTCCCCCCTGATCTAACTGATAATTACTGATGAATGTAATCAGGAAGCTTATTTCAATTTCAGTTGTTTAGCTTCAATTAACTAGACTTCTTCAAAAGACTGAATCCAGATTTTTACGATTGTCTGCAGAGGTGATACTTGAAACCAAATGTGGTTAGCTTCTCATTGTGCTATGAGCGCTTTCCACCAACTGTCTTCACCTCAAATGTGCGCGCCATGTGTGCGTCTACAGTATCTCATTTAGAAAACTAAACCTTGAGGTTGTGGTCCTGATTTCATTTTGATCAACATCCCAGGAAGGCTAGAGTATTTGTTATGGTTACATGGTTGTAATCATTAAAAGTGATGGGGAGATGTAAATATTATTACCTGCAGGATTTAGAGGGTAATGCTTTAAACATAAACATAAACGCACTGCATTTACGGCCTGCTGTGTAACAATCAGAAGTGTCTCCTTTCCCTCAGTAGAATTATTATATCTTTTTATATACAATATTTAATTTCTTAAAATGATGTGTTACTGAAATTGTGTAAAATGTATAATAATTTAGTAGTAAAATGCAATTAAGCACATTTACTTAAAGGACCAGTTTGTAGGATTCATTAAAAATTTTGTGGTAAGACTGCAGATTGCAACCAAGTGAATACCACTCACCCTCTCCTTCCTCGCATGAAGAGGAAGCTGCGGTGACTGCAAAAATCACAAAAAACATGAAACTCCTTGTCTAGTGTCAGTGTTTAGATTGTTCTGGGCTATTTATGCTGATTTAACATGGCAAACTCAATGGTTCATTCTAATGTAGCACACACACATTTTTTATTTTTATAATACACTAATTAAATTATGTCATGTATATTTCTGCCATTAGATCCTCGTAAATGTTACAGTTTTAAATACGTGTAAGTTCTGTTTCAGAGATAACTACTGAACTTTTTACTAGTTTGTTGAATGCTGAATTATTCAAATGAGCTCCATTTTCTCTAGGTACAAATGTAAAATGCTGCTTACACTGTATCAGTCATAATATTCTAATAATTTCAAAACACTCTGAATTGTGCCATATTGCATGAGTACCGTCGCTTTTTATACTGTTAATACTTAGGTACTTGTACCTGAATGCGTGACTTCTACATGTAATGGAATGTGGTAGATGTGCTACTGGGTGTGTGTGTGTGTGTGTGACATTTAGTGGGCTTTATTTACAATATATACAAATATTACAATATTTATAATCAATATATTTATACATCATTATGTTTTGGGGGGTTTTTTTACCTTAAAATGAGGGTCCACTGTAGATCCCACCCAAGCAGCAGCCTCTGTGGTCGTGAAGTGAAGCTTATGTCAAAGTGCCAAAAACTGCAGCTCCTCAAATGGCCACTTGAGGCTGGCTACTGAATGAGTCAATGTCCATAAGCTCCCATACTAAAATATCCAATAAGAAACATGTTTACAGCCTGGTACAAATTAAAAAATACAAAAAAAAAAGTTTTGGTAAAGGTTTGTACTGAGCTTGAATTTTTTTTAACTCATCCAATCAAATGATAGTAAGGCTTAAAGTCAAGAATAATTAAGAGCATTGTCGCTTTTATTGATAGACAAGTGCTATTACAGATGGCTTCTTTGAGCACAAAGGTGTCATGTTGTCCTTTAGATCAGCCATGAAGTAGAATAGGTAGGACTATCAACATGGCAGTGGCCAGGGCCACAGATTTTAAGCTTCAAAACAGAAACCTACAGGTGACATCATGCATACACCATCTATCTTTCTTAATGTCCACCGAGTCTAAACACTAACTAAACACTGGTTATATATAGATAGATAGGGCCTTTCACATTGCTGTAGTTTCTCCTTGGATGAGGGGATTGCAAATATCAACTACCCTGCTGCCGGGAGTGTCGTTTAGCTCAGTTGGTAGAGTATCCGCTCCATGTACAAAGGCTCAGTTCTTGCCGCACCGGCCCAGGGTTCGAATCTGACCTGTGGCTCTTTCCCGCATGTCATTCCCCATCTCTCCCCACATTCCTGTTACTCTTCAAGCTGTCTCTGTCAAAAAAGGCCCAAAAAAATCTTTAAATAAAAAAATTCCTAAAATCCACACTGTTCCTTTAAAGCAAAAAAAATTAACATTTTGATAAATACACTTTTCCAGTGTTAGATGAGATCGATAGACCTTTTATTTGTGAGAGTGGTATCGATCTCCTCATCTCACTCTATGCCAAAAAGCATTGATGTAGTTTCCAAAATGTTGAACTATCCCTTAAAGGTAAAGGATCTCAGTACTTGTTTCATCTATGTATTCCTGGCTTTCACCCAATATGATTTTGTTCATAATCCATTAATTCATACATATAATTTAACATCACCCTGTCCTTCACGCTCCCATTATCTAACAGCCTGCAGCTTCAGGCCCAAAGTAAACACAACGGTGTCTGAGATTGAGGGCTGTGAGGTCACCACGGATACGTGATGACAGCTCAAGTCAGAGGCCTGTCTCTTGAAGGGGGTCACCCGGTCTGTCTGCCCAGAGGCCTGAGGCACATAAGGAAGTATGTAAGGTGAAAGAGTGAGTGCTGAGAGTGAAGAATGTGACCACTCGCTCTCTTAGGTTCTGGATCCATACTTAGCCTCAGACAGTGGTGGAAGGTGGTTACAACAGGCCTCAGTGCTAGCTATTGTGATTAGTCGTAACCAACATACTGTATATTGTAGTGTCATCACGTGATCAAATAGAGACTCGACATTGGACAGAATCAATGTATTACCCAACAGGGCATGTCTGTATATGAAAAAATACATAAAGAAAATAAGAATAGCTCATTCATTTACAGTTTTTATCATTTATTTAGAGTTCAGTTTAGTTATGTAATAGTTTATTTAAATGACAGAGGTGGGTTTGTCTTTTTTCAGGGCATATATAGCACATGGCACTATTTTTAATTGAACATTGGAGGGGCCTCCCCTGGCCCACCCCTGCCTGCACTGTTTATATTTACGCCCCTGGCCTCATGATTGTCTATGTGGAACTATATACACAATTTTCTCATATGTAATCACTTGTAGCCTACTAGCCTTACATATGTAAGGGTCAAAATGAACACATACACATATATACGCCTATACATCTACAGAACAAAGGCTTAATATGTGTGCACACCTCCCCACCTCATGCTCCAGCACCAGTGCGGCAGTGATAGCGTTAAACCCTCTCAGCCAGTCTCCACCTTTTATGTAAATGAAAGTGTGAGTGAGTGGGACCCGAGGCGGAGAGAGCGGCTCAGTGAATGGGGGTAGGGGGAAGAGGTGGTGTTGGAGGGGGGCGTGGGGGAGTTGCCTTCGCGGATCCCTGCGCTCACTAAGAAGGAGGTGTGTGGGTCCAGTGTGTCCAGTGTTTTGCATCTATTCGGAGGCAGTAGAAACGACAGTGCTGCCTCTTCGGATGCGAACGTGCAATCATGTCACGAGCGCGTGGACTGTGCAACGAGAGCATCTGAGTAATCCACTGAGGCGATAAGCAAGAGTCTACAGGAATAAAGCTATGGGGGGCCAGATAACGAGAAATACCTTTTACGGTAAGAAAATAAATATTTCCGCTCAGCTGTTTACCCCAACCGTGTCCATCTGACCTCAAACAGTGCTTCAGTGTTTAATTCATAGACGAGTACTGTCTGTGTCACTGTACAGGCTGTGTTATCAGGTAACCATACTGCCACTACAGCCCTATTCTTCGCTCACAGTTACGTCACTCCGCTAATTAGAATAGGGGGTCTCGAGACGCGCAGCTGTGTTAACTTGTCTTTTGATTAACGCCAAAAAAAACAAAAAAAACAAAAAAACAAAAAACAAAAGCACCTCCAACGACGTCAGCACCTCCTCGCGCTCTAACGCACGAGCCGTAGCCCGTGTTCAAAGTGCGGTAAACAGTGTGCTCGTGCGGGCTCCAGGAGCGTGAACATGTCAGTTTGAGTCAGTGAAGGATGGAAAGTTGTGGGGTTTCCCTCTGCTCTCCTCTGCTCTGCTGTGGGCTGAGCTGTGGTTTCCCCTCATTAATAAAGAGGCTCAGCTTGTGCAGCTGTGCTTCACCAAATCAATACATTGATTTCCTATTGCCTATACAGCATGCATCTCACATGAGGATTTGTGGCTGTAAGCAAACAGCTAACTCCACTGAATGTAAAGTGATTTGTTTTTAATGGTGACAATGAAGTGATGTTACGTTTTCTTTGTGTGTGGTAAAGGTCTTCACGGGGACCTTTGTGGCTTTACTGTCAGCACCCAGTGGGAGTCAACAGCTTCTTTGTAGGCAGGGGCGTCACAGCGCTTTAAAAAGTGGGGGTGTTCTAGGGGTGGCACATGAGCGAAATTATCTGCATTGATTATCGGGAAAATTAACCATATATATGTATAACTAGAAATAATTAAAATGCTCTGACCACTCAATCAACTTTGGCAAGTTATGTCTGCAGGATTACACAAAACCAACAGAACAGAGATGCACCAAACTTTGTGGAGGGATGGGGACAACAGTCTTAGCTTTCCAACGATATATGGCATGATTAGCTATGTAATTATAGCAGATGTGTATCTTACATGATTGCACATAAATAATGTTAGCTTGATGTTTCCCTCCTCTCACTACAACTCCACTTACTTGACACTTTGACTTGAAAAATGCTGTCTCTTCCTTTTAGACATGGTCTGATCATCAAACTTAGAAGTAGATGTCTGCAGATTAGCAAACCTTCTGTCAGTTACCATTAACTTGACTCGATGCTAAGTTTGTTTGCCACCTGGCTTGGTTAATATTGACTTAAATGTCACAAAGCAAGACATAGTTTTGTTAGTTACCGACAAAATTCCTCATTACTTACTGGTCAGATGACTGTTACAGCCTCTGCTCGCTGTCTGCTTCGTAATAAAGAAATGCAGATAGAGCTCTGAAAATTGTTTTATTTTTTTATTTTTCGTGCGGTGGACCTGGTGGGTTTGGTCAAATGGCTGTGATTGGCTGGATGGCCTGATGGATCTAACTGGACCAATGGGTTTTCATGTAGCCTATGGAGAACTGACGTGCGCTCCGTTTCAGTATGCTGGTGGACCGCGAGGACGGGTAAATGGTTTAAATCTCAGAAAAAGTGGGGGGGGTGAAATCGTCTTTTTGTAAAAGTGGGGGTGTCGCATCCCCCCCATCCCCCACGGGTGCAACGCCCGTGTTTGTAGGTTTATGGACAGAATGTAGGCCATCTTGAGGCCTTGGGTGTCTTATTTGATGCACCCTGTGGTGGCAAACAGAAATACCCATCATGATTTTTTTTTCTTCTTCTTGTTACAATAAAAGTAGTCCTTCCCTTCCTCTCTTTCTTCACTTACACGTTACAATATAATATCATTGCACGTGTCCAAAGTATGAGTCAGAGCTCTATGTATAGGATTATTAATGGCAAAGTTATTGTGATGTATATCTATATAAAAGAGAGCCTATGGGAGTTCAGTCAAGTCCTTGTTTCTACAGCCTCTGCTGGTCTTGGCCACCTGATCATTCTAATTAAAGCCCCCAAGATTAATCCAATTAGTTAAAGAGGGACAGACTAAGACAGTAGGGAGAGGCGGCTAGAGCTCCTTCTCTCCAGGATCAAGGTGAAACACTTTAAACAATTACTTTCCGTAAGGTGTGTGCACTCAAAAATTACCTAATTCACCGTTGGCTCAGAGTGTAAATATTTATATATGAACAGGTGAGTTCAGGTTTTCAGAGTGTGTAATCATCCTGTTGTTAAAAGATGGCAGGATCCTTTAGAACAAATACAGATTTCACTGTGACCACAAGGTTCAGACACAACTTTGGCATCATTTTAAATGTAATCACGGTGTGTCTTGCATTAGCTGTATGAGCTGGATCTAGTTGAGGCTCATGGTTGCAACATTTGCTGTTGTTGTAATCATTTCCTGGTGGATGACGATACCTGGCCTCCTTATCCTGCTACTGTACCACTGTACACACAGTGGGTAATCCACTTCTATAGAGAATGAACATTGTCAATGGGTCCACGCTTTCTCCATTGTTTTTGGTTGCTTATTTGTTTATTTGGTCCTCTCTATGTTCTTGCACGTGCCAGAAGTCCACGACATAGCTGTTCCCTCTAGCTAAGTATTTTCAATGGCTTCCTGCTTCATTGACTCTGTCCTTTTAATAGAGAATACGGTGTTCTGCATGCTGGCTCACTGATATGGCCACTTGACTGGAATGGACTTGTTAATTAATGTTATTAATTACACCACCCCTCTCCTGCTATGACAAGCCAAAATGTCAGCTTTGGAAAAGAAGTGGAGCCTTTGTTGGCAGCTTAACTTTCTATTTGTTAATATTTCCTGGATCTGGACCTCAAATTGCTCCTGATGGCTTTGCCGTGTGTATTATTGTGAGCACTTTGGATAAGGAGTGCTGTATCTCATCTGATGAGCAGCCTGCAGTGTGTGAATGGGTGAAGGTTTTCTACCAACTGCTGTAAAAGCAGTTGGTAGAAAACATACATGTACATAAACTGATATGTTGTACATATCAGTGCATATAGTTGGATTAAACTGTATAACTCAACTGGAAATTAGTATTTGACTCCTTTCAACTAAATACACGGTGAGCTGGTTTATTATTGTGACATATTATGCAATACCAACAAGGATTTTGTACTTTATCATGACTAAAACTTTACAGTAACACACAACCTGATTATCAGACAACAGAACTGACCTAATTTCTCCCTGTAGAGTGTTATGACTGCATGTGAAACACCTCGTTACTCATAATTATGCCTAATTATTCATAAATGACAGGATATTAAGGCCAGTTGCCTTAGTAGACCAATTAGAATCCAATATTCTATGAAGCTGATAATCACTGTTAGAAAAGTGTACAGGAGTCTGTTCATCCCAATGGGAAGTGGACAGGGTTAAGTACAGGCATTGCTATGGTGATCCACTCATACAAAGCATTTGAATGCTGTTGCTTCTTCCTGCAACTGAGAACAAAGAGCAACAATTAGGAACCTAGACTCATATTTGAACCCTTTCACTGATGTTTTCCTCCATACTCGTGTTTTCAGGAAAATGCAACAACTAAAACTTGAAACGATCCAGAAAACATGTAGGCGTGAGAAAGGTGCGACTTTACACAGGAACAGGTTATGCTTTCCAAAGTTGCACCTCTGCAGACTGTTGTTCTCAGGTGTGAAGCACCAGAGCACATCCAAACAGCTCTCGCCTAGTTGGTTGCATAATTGAGTCTGCCGAGTGTGTGGGTAGCTCCACTTGTGTGCTCCCGATTGACTGAAAGTGGGCCAGTGTCTGAGGCTGCACAGGCTGATTCAATGGAGCGTCTGGCTGCTTTCGACGTGAATTGGATTCAATAACTAAATGCAAAGCAGAGACTGAGCTGAAGAGGTGTCACATAACAAAGTAAAGTTTCTGAACCTCCTGGACTCATATGGGATCTCAGTGATGTCATGGGATGTGCCTCAGGTTATTGAACACCAAATAAAGATAATGGACGTTAATAGAGCGTGTATGCCAGTGGTCTGCCATTTTCTTCTTCCTCTTTCTCTTTGTGTGCACGAGAGCAAGAAAGACTGCTTTAATCAGATTAGGACAGTTGCTAGGGACTGACAGAAACATATGTCTCAGGGTCAGGTGGCATTGTTGAGTGTGTGTCGGTGTCGTCTAGATAATTCTTACTACGTCTGATTTAAGGTGGCTTGTTCTGGAGCAACAGTCACCTACATTAACACAGAGGTGGGGGTAGATCCCCTGCAACCCTAGCCTTCCTTATTGTCCAGCAAGCATGCTAAAGTGTGTGTGTGTGTGTGTGTGTGTGTGTGTGTGTGTGTGTGTGTGTGTGTGTGTGTATCCAGCCCTTTCATCCTCATGACAGGTCACCTTCAAGGCAGCACCCACATAATGACTTCCAGCCAGTACTGAATAGCATCTTGCCTCCTTTCAGTCAATACATGCTGCATATCATTACGCCTCTCCACCAGCCTGCTCTCTTTCACTGCCAAAGCAGCATCATTGGGTCACATTGTGCTCCATTGTACGCGGCCATGCAATATTATTACTTATTGATCACTGTTGTGTAATCACGCTCGTGAAGAGAATGCGGTAACAGCATGAAGACTAGTGGGCCGTAGTGGATGACGTCACCGTCATCTCCGCTGTGTCACGTTTCACTGCGAGGTCATCGCGGTGTGAATTATTGATAGCAAAGCGTCTCTACGGTATGTAAGCCCGGGGAAAGATACTAGAGAGAGATATTCCTTTAGATATTAAAGGAGAGTTATAGTCATAAATGTATTTTGCAATATATTTAACATGGTTAGGTTATGTGGACGGCATTTTGCACAGCTGAGAGACAAATCACCTCTTTGGGACAGTGACGTTAGTTGAGTTAAACTGAAAAAATCAGAGGTCAGATAGTGGAGTGGGCCGAAACAGAAAATCAAAATATAATCAATCAAAGTCCGGGGTTGGGTCTGACTATTCCTATCAGTCAACTCATGGATTAATCATTGCATTTCTATTTTCACTCATCTCTAATGATTTGTTGTTTGCAGCTTCTCAAATGCGAGGTATCATATCATTGATGCCTTCGGGGTTTTTTTGCTGTTGGTCGGTCAAAAAAAGCAATTCAAAGACAGAGCAAACTTCCAGTGTTAGAATAGTTCCTGTTGGTGGCGATTCAAGAGTCTGAATCACCATCTCTAATTTGTTAAGTGATTCAAATAGGTCTGATGTTGGGCTCGTTGAGGGCCGAGGCATAATTAAGAATGTAAACGTCATCTTCTTAAAGCTAGCAACATGTAGATACATCCATGAAATGTAGCAAAAGGGAAATGCAACAAATATGTTGACAAGAGTGCAATGAAGGACAGTTGCATGAACTGTTGTAAGCCTTGAAAATCTGACAACTTTTAAATGTGCATATTGTTTCTTTTATCGTAAAAAACTGCTCCAGGCAACCACTACCAAAGCTCTATTTCAACTGAGAATCAGCAGCACTTGGTACGTTACTTTGTGATTCATTTTATTGGCTTCTCCTCAGTAATCGGGGGAAAAAGTTAAGTCATTAGCAATTTTTATCTTCAAAATTATTCTCCTGGAAGATCAGGAGAAAGATAACATTTTTTATTATTTGCCTGGGCCAATACCAACACTTAAATCCAATATTTTTACAGGATGGGCCAGCTACCGAGGCGGCCTCTGCAACAGACCTAATGTACATTCCAACAAAGAAGAAGAGCAAAGCGGGGCGGCACAGACTATGGAAATATTGGATTTGAATTTTGGTTTGCTCTAGGCAAATATTTTATCATTCTGGGCAAGAAAGCAGGCTTCTGTGAGATCATGAAAACGTCTTTGAAAAGCCAATCCACTGCTGGACACCAGATAAAACCGGCTAACATGAAGAAAAAGGATGGGATGAATTAATGAAAACAAAATGTCAGGTCAGGCTAATCTTTGGGATATATAATATATATATTATATATAATATATATATATAACTGGCTATCATGAGGTCAAAAAAGCTGCCAGCTGCTAGGTTTAAATTACAAGATCACCTGATGCCTGACCGGTGTCATTATGGATCCCCACACACAATGCAACATTACCATGGGCACAAGCCATCTATCAGTGCACCAACACTGAGCCAATAGATTTGTCATGATGTTGCCTAGCAGCACGTCAAGCCCTTTGGTTACCACCAACATAATGAGTGATGAGTCTGTAATGAGTGTCCCCAGGTAGAATAGCAGCTACAGCTACAGTTACTATCACTGGCCCAACCTATTGGGTTTCACACACTGCCTGTATCTGTGTGGCATCTGTCACATGTATAAATGCACATATGATGAACTCTGGAGATCTGTGGAAGCAAGACACGCAATACCCTGTGAACCATACATATGCCGCAATATTCCGAAACCACGTTGCCTGATCTGTATTTTTAAGCATCTGAACCTAAATGATAATGAGTGTGATGAATTGTTGCCGTTATTGTGTGATTCATTTCACAGTTGGTGCTACATCAAGCTGAAATGCCATTTTGTCATGAGTCAGTGGGATTGGATACATCATCCAGACACTGCTATGTAAACATCATTAAGAAGTTGTTTGTCATTGCCCTCCAGGCTTGTTGGCGGTGTTGTAAACGACGCCGTTAAGAGATCTGCAGAGAACAAAACCAAATAAAGAACCTGAAGAGTCACATTTTACACCGGTAACCATTTTTTTGTAGAAGAGAAAATGCGTGCATTTATCTTCCCCGAGCTGATAATGGTTGTTTGTATTCCATGAGAACAAAATGACTGTTAAGAGCAGAACAGTCCACATGACGGGAAAACAATGCAAAATATGTTTTCTTAACAGTTTGTTTGGATGATGGATCTAAATTACAGCACTACATTAAGAATCATTTCCACTAATGGCTACATCTGGACACAGTGATATGTTTGAAATGCAAACATGTAGGAGTTATTTTATGTTACACCCAACCAACGTCAGTCTGCATGGTTCCCAAATGGCTTAAACATTCAACAAAGGTAAGAGACTATTATCAGATTCACACAGTGTGTGTGTGTGTGTGTGTGTGTGTGTGTGTGTGTGTGTGTGTGTGTGTGTGTGTGTGCGCGCGCGCGCGTGTATGTGTGTTTTCTCCACGGTCTCCTAGGAGTGTTAAGCTGAGTTTACCATAGCAACAAGTACTATGAAAGAGGGGGGCAAAAAGCGGGCAAAAGTACATGAACTCTTAAAAATATATTATTTATTTAAATAAATATTACCTCATGTAAAATATCAGAAGCAAATTACAAATGCAGTCCCTGTTACTACGTGGGCTACCTGTGCTGTTATGACTGAATGCTACAGACTCGTCATGTTTCCGGCGCTAATATTAGGTATAACACTTATATGTGGTGGAGATCTGGGTCAAGGCTATCTGGAAATATTTCATTTGAGTGTACATGAGGCGCAACATCCACTGTTTACTGCTTAGAATCAAAAGTTACAGGAAGTTCGCTGTATATGAGTCACTATATCCTCCACATGCAATCCAGTGCTATCACCACACCCTGTACATGTCACCGTTCATTTAATCCCAGACCTTTTAACACACATCACACATCTGCAATTTACAAATAATATTCGACCTAATTTCATATAATCCACATGAACTGAATATTAAATTTGGAGAATAGCTTTTAGAGTTTCTCCCAGGAACCAGGAAATCATTTGCCTACCAAATACTGAGCAAATATTTGAATAGTTTTATCTCACTTATCAAATCCTAAATCCATCACTCAGCTGACGGTTGGTGAGTAATGACTACATGACTCAAAAAAAACAGACACACGGCTCAGGTCTCAAACACCGTCACCAGCCAGATGAACTGGTGAGAGATTAGCCTACCACTCCACGGAGATGTTCATTGGTGTATGACAGGTATTAGCCGCACACAAGCTTGTGTATTGTGATGAGGGATTGGAGCTGTCATGTGTGTGTGTGTCGTTATTAGTGGGATAAAGACCTTAGAAGCTCCAGGGCAGAAGAATACAAGCTTTTCACCTTCTGTTTGTTCATAATAAGACATCCTTGACCTTTGGCAAAACGGCTCCTCTGAGTCTGTTAAAACTGCCTTTCCCCAGATAACACACATATAAAGCCGCATGCACAAATGGAGGTTTTTAAGGCGTTTGTCAAATTGATGCTAACAAGAGCCGTTTTCCAGGCTTTTTACATCGAGGGTTCACATCTAGGGTTCTGTGAACGTGAGCGTACTCCAGGATTTGTGTTGATGAGGTAAATGGAAGACTGAGACCAGCAGTTAGGATCGAGGCTGCTCTGGTCTGTCTAATAGCTTAATCCTACGACATGGGATTTAAGAGTAAACACTGAATCTGAAACAGTGAAACTGCTTTGTCAGGAAAGAAAGTGATGTTCCCACACATAAAAAGAACATTTTGCTCAAATTTCCAAAAAGGTGAACTCATATTTTGTCTTCATACAGACAATACACCACCTGGGGTGTTGCTACGGGGACAAAATGTGAACCATAAAGTCTAGTTTGAGGTTTCTAAGACGAAACGCAGATGGATACATTTCTTTAGCTGATGATTTTGTCCAAAGCAAACATTGTACTGTGCAGTATTTTTCTTTCTTTTTTTAGCTAAACAGTTGAATTAGCACAAAGCCAAGCCACAGGCTACAAGGTGTTAGGGTTAGAGTTAACACTCAGCCTGCAAGGCAGTTTTAGCATGCATCTGTCCTCCTGATTCATGCAAATACAACATCTGTTTCACTCTCTATCAGCTCCTTCAAACTTGTTTTAACTGCTAAATGCTTCACTACGTTCACTAACTTTGACTGACTGTGGTTTGATGCTGGTTAGGCGTACATTTGGTTTGTCAGACCTATTTTTTTTTTGCTTCCTGCTGCTGCTGGGAATGAGGTTGAGAGTGGTGAGAGTGAAGCATTAAGGTTCTTTTTACTGCGTGCTCAAATGTAATGCGATCAGAGACACAAACACTCCTCCTCTTCCCGTAAGATCCCCCGATAACAGCAGGAAGGGTCAAAAGTCATGAAGACACTTAAATTCTATTTAACGTGGTGTCGCTGCTCAGGAGTTGACGGGGTTTACAGGGCATGATTCAGTATATCCTTCTATTGAGTCATGGTCAAGGATGTGCTGTTAGTCAAGATATTTGGTGAAACGAAGGATAAAAAATAAAGTAAGATGGTAGTTTTGCTCTGTACACTGATGTTCTGCTTTGTTTGAATGAACGCACCAGCTGACTTAAAAAAAAAAAAAAAAACTTGAATCCAAGACTATAAATATCGTTTTGTTGTGTCTGAGTATACAAAAGGCATCTGTTGTATCCCAGTTGATAGCCGGCGAGTGAAAGAGCGCACTGATCAAGACCTTTAGATACGAAGGGGTTGCTAAGGAACATGAATTCACACATTGCCTGTTTCTCTCTACAGCAGCTGCGTCTCTTCAGAGCCCCGGTAATGCATTCAGCTCAATCTGCCCAGGACCATGTGCGCCACATTCAACAACCGCTCTCCTGTGGCTCTGCCTAAGACAAAAGCCCTCAACGATGCTATTAGGTTGAGTCCAGATTGAACTGTAGACACGCTTACAGGGTGAAAAACTGGAGGGGTCATTACTAGATAAACACAGACAAGAGGGAGAAGAGGGAGACAAAGAAAAGAGGCAGAGCACAAAGCGTGATTTTTTTTTTTTTTTTTTTTTAGAACTAACTGCACGGTCTTATCAGGACACCGCAGGACATCTGCTGCTGCAGCCGTGTTAGGTTTCATTTGTTTGTTTGTCAAACAGTCCTCTGTGAATATGACAGTTGATAGAGTGAGTCCAGAGCACCATGAACCGAATATTAACTATAATTTTACTTTGACGTTAATTATAGCCATTTATTTCTGTGAGTGAGCATATGCCATGAGGTGCAATTTGAAAGCCCCAGAGTGCAATAGAGATAATAAATATATATATGTCAAGGTCCAATCTTTCTAAAACATACACCATTGTCTGTGGGTTCGCTCTGTTACATTGAAACTTTTTCTGCGAACTCTCATGTGGCAGGTTCATTTTGGTGAAGAATTTATGTCGTGTTGATTTTAAGTTTAATCCTATAGTGGTTGCACTTGGCAGATCCATACATGATTGACTCCCAAAGTTAGTCTCTGTTTTTTTATATGTTAACATCCCAATTTTTACTCTGTCCTTTACATTGCAATCCCTGGGAATTAATTGTATCTTACAAGCATGCAATATCATTTGGAGTGCTCAATGTAGTAAAATGGGGCTTTGATATATTTTTTCTCTCTCTAAGGCCACTCTGAGGCTCTTCGGTTCTCTCTAAAACACTGTGATACTCTAACAAGTGGAATGTTTATTCCCATGCAAAGGTAGCCAAACATGTTTATAGCATTGCAGACTAGAGACTGATTGGAGAAAGACATCAGCTAACTGATACATCAGGGTAAGTCTGAGGTTTTGCTGATGTTTATGTCGATGTATCAATGCCTCAGATTTGAAGAGATTAGGAGGGTTTATTTCTAGCCAGTAAAGCATACAGGGAGCAATCAATCAAAGAAGAGACAGGCATACCGATCTTTCCACTGACAGCAGTCCATAATGCAACACAGCTGGGAGACATGTAGTGCTTTGAGTCAGGAATGGGACATCTCTCAACCTGCAATCACAATTGCTATTGTGAGAATTTTTGCTTTCCGGCCAATAACATGCTGAATACTGAAGTATCCAGGTAAGATGTTTGACAGTTGGCAATCCAGAGAAAGTAAGCACAACACAAAGATAAATTAAACTACTTCACCACAAAATACTGAAATGTTCAAACACAAGTTCCGAAACTTATGGAAATCATTTAGCATCCCAGAGTGATTATATATAACACATTGAAGAAATATCACATGGAATTTTTAGGATTTTCGGTCCAAACCATCGAGCTCAGTTCGGCTTCGGAATACTAATTGAGCTATTGTAAACTGGCAGTTACCAGCTCTGGAAAATCAGTGAATTTGCTTCAGTACATGCTGTGTCTAGTAGCTGCTCAAGTGCTGTGGTCATACCCCCTCAGACACTCTCACCCAGACTCCATTCAGACACGTTTACTGCCCATGCATCTAATTATCAAGTCAGTCGAGCCTTCCTCTGCAAGTCCTCTTGACTCTTGGCAAGCAGCCATAGAACTGCTGGGTTTGGGGATGAAGCTCATGACAGAGTGTGATATGTGATACGGAGCCTTGTGAGAAACTTGTGATGGTATTAAATTCTATTTAGCCCAGTAATAATGGATAATAACATGCTTTTGGTAATATGTCAAAACTGCATTAAACAGCGAGGCAGCAAGACTTACGGTGACAGATACCCAACCAAATGGTTTACAGTCGACATGGATGGTCTTATCTGAGAACAGTTCAGTATGTGAATAACTAAATAGCATATTTTTTTGTCCTGGACACGTGATGCAATGATGACCTGCATGGAGATTTGCTTTTCACCCTGCAGGTCCTAATGTGATTATGGCTGATTAGCTGATTACTCCGTTGCTCACAAATAATCAACAGAAACCCCTAAAACTAGAACTCAGAAATCTTTGCCTATGCTGTAATATCTGATGTTATTTTCTGTGATGCAAAACGTTTCATCAGAAATGAAAACATCAGACACTAATTACGGTGACTAAACCTATCCTCCTGCTCCTAATTAGGACATGCTTCTTTCACAGTAAAAGCTCATCTCTCTGTGCTTTGTCTCCCTCTGCCTTAGACTCCCTTGGCGGCCCATTCCCGTCCACGTCACACCGATGTCACCACAAACCCAAGAGGTGCCTGCCTATCCAATGTGGTACCATTGGTGGACCCCTTCCCATCAGCCCACTTCTCTTCCATCCAAATGCCAAGGGATCCCAAATTGTCATGGACCTTGCCCAGAAGACAGTCAAGAGGCAGGCCAGTTTCTGCAACGCCATCACCTTCTGCAACAGACCTGTAGCGCTGTATGAGCAAGTCCGCCTCAAGGTATTTAATGTCACAGTGGAGCACTTGAGCTCCTAAAAGTCTGGAAGCTTTTAAACTGTCAAACTATTGGACTGTTTTTATCTTGAGTTTACATTTAAAATCTGGAGTTCCTCAATGAAGACTCAACAACACCGTCTTCATAGGAATGAAAACCATGTTAAGTCAAATATGATGTCAAAGTTGAGAGTTTGAGATGATTTACAACCTTGTGGTAAATGGCAGTCTGAACAATCAGATTAAATGTCTAGGAAATAAGACCAATAAAACCACATTTGGTTCTCTTATCCCCAGATTACTAAAAAGCAGTGCTGCTGGAGCGGGGCTCTACGTCTGGGCTTCACCTCCAAAGATCCCTCCAGGATAAACCCAGACAACCTGCCCAAGTACGCCTGTCCCGACCTGGTATCCCAGAGCGGCTTCTGGGCCAAGGCCCTTCCTGAGGAGTTTGCCAACGAGGGCAATGTTATCGCCTTTTGGGTTGACAAGAAGGGTAGAGTCTTTTATCGCATTAACGAGTCCAGTCCCATGCTGTTCTTCAGTGGAGTCCGCACAGCTGAGCCCCTCTGGGCCCTCATTGATGTTTACGGTCTGACCCGTGGAGTGCAGCTGCTAGGTAAGATGACTGAAGATGCACATCTGAATTACCAAAGCAGGCAACTTCCCCAGGGACCCAGACTCTCTCTCAAATTTAATTAAATATAAACTGAGATGTAAAGGGCTTTAAAGAAATGGCATACAACATTGTATATCAAAGAATATGATATGGTTTTATTGGCTGGGTACAGTAAGACCCCATGCCAAGAAATAACACGGCACATAACAACTCATAAAAACCACAAAATACAACATGTTAATCAGTGAACTTTAGAGGTGTTGGCAGGCAGATTTTGTTACCTTTGGACAGAGCCATGCTAGCTGTGGCACCAATCTTTTCATGCAACTCTCTGCAAGAAAAGGGATAAACACATTCCGAAGTGTCAAACCATATGTTTCAGGCAGCTCCTCTGTTTGTAGCTAATCTTAAATGATAATTCCAGTTTTTTTTTTTTGGCCTGAAGTGATTCCCATAAATGTGGCTATCATGGCTCTATGGGTCATGCTAATTTTGCGCGCTCTACCTCCTCCATTGTAGAGATTTGGGGAAATGAGGACTTGCGCAAAACGGCATACATCAGGGCGAACTCGACAAGCCTTCCACAGTTTTCCAAATACACATGATCTCAACAACAGAGGTGGCAAGTGCACAATGTCTTCTAGAGCCACATTTTGGTAATACACCAGGTTGATATAAATTGCAATTATCCTTTAATGCCTTGTCTTGTAGAGACCCTGTGTCAAGATCATCACTATTTATTTGTTTAATGGTGTTTTTGAAAGTCATGAGGTGTTTAGGGATTGTTAGATTACCTCCAGATTGTGGTGCTTTTACTTGACACATTTCCACAGATGACAAAGCACGTTTACTTGTGTCTTCCTGTCTACTGTAAACAGGTCCTAACCTCTAGACGTTACCATTCCTGTCTTTGTCTACAGTAAAGCCTTCCATGAAGCAGTGGAATAACAACGAACAAAGGCTATCTATATCTGACCAATATTTGCCCCCCCTGCTGTGTTTACACCAAAGCAGCAGAGTAAAAAGGAAAGCCACGCTGCTGTGCATTATCAAGTTATGCTAGGTAGCTTAACACACATACCACAAAGACATGGCACAGGACAGTATGGCCGAGGCTTTGATGTGAGAGAATGTATACACACATTTCTTTTCCCTGGAGAGTCAGTGCTGTCATCCCTTCTGCTGCTGTAAAAATAGACCAGGGGTCACATGTCCCATGCTAGCACATTTGATTGTAATTGTGCACTGTGTTGATTGACACTAGTATCTCCGGGCTGTTGTGGGTGGATGTTTACTGTCCTGAGTATGAGGGAAGCCATAATTCTTTGGTTCCCCTCTCTGTCCACTGGCACTTATGGTCCATAGCTTAAAGCTCATATTAAACATAGCCTGGCCTAATAGATTACTGTTTGCAGATGGGAAAAACAACTATATGAGACATGCAGAAATGGTTCAAATATCACATAGTAGAGCCCCACTAGCTGAGCTTGGCACCCAAAGGTCTGCTCTGATTGAAGTCTCTCTAATGAAGATGCCTGACCTCTGTGAAACACTGCTCCAAACACTAATTCAATCAAAAACCAGGCTTCTCCTTAAGCCCTACTTAAGTCATTTCTAATGTCTTTTTACAGTCAGTCCATATGCAGGGCTGCCTACAGAGCACTGCTCCTTTTCCTCAGGCGGCCGACTGACTGACATCTGCCCCCGCAAACAGGGGCCTGTTCAGAGAAGTGGAACACTACCGAAGGTTGAGATAGAAATACATCATCTAGACCAGACAAGGCCCATTGTGATGCTGAATGGCCGATTGTGTCAGCTCTGTGCATCACATTTCTGCATGCAGCGCTCCATGAACCTTTTCCCCCTATCCACAGATAAAGCCCTTGGGCTTTCACATCTGAGGCCTTTCCCTTGCTTTTCACTCCTTATTTTATCTGACATTTGAGGAGCTGTTGTTTCGTTTTCTTTCCAGCCTCCAATTCTCAATTAAACTTGTGGCTCAGGAGGCAACGGATACAGCAAGAGAAGTCAAAATGGAACATTTATTTTATTCATTTTTATTCTTGCTAAATCTTTCAACACGAAAATAGCCATCTTACATTGAAATGCATTTTTCTTGTGTCGTTGCTGAGTCTGTTTTTACTTTAATATTTAGATCCTTTAGCACATTCTCACTTAAAACATCCACTTCTCCTCAACCTACACCTACCCCCTGTTCTATTCTTTGCCGCTGTGATGACCATGTTTCCCTCCAGGATCAGTATCATTCATAGTCTCTCCATTTTAGCATTTTGTAGCAGAGATTATTCGTTGTGCCCTCTTGGAAATACTATAATCCTCGCTATAAGACTGAATTAAAATTCTATGGTGGATTAGATTTCTCACTCAGACATTTTGTAAAGCTTGTGTATGTAGTCTTTTTCATAATGTAAATTAGCAGGGGGCCTCCGGTTGTGTCTCTATTCAGCACGGCTAGCACTACACACAAATAAATGCACACACAAACATGCTTCAGAAGCAATGTTTCCATTGCCTATTCAAATCAGCCATTCTACCAATCTTCATATCACTTTATGTGCTTCTTCTTCCAGATGTTGCATTATGTTGCTCATTTCATGTCACCTATTTCATTTAATGGCTCCTGTGTATTTGCTGTACTGTTTGGTTTAGAGGATTTTTTAATGAACACTTAGCTGGCTGCTTTGCTTTATCATGATTAATGCTCAGATGAGTGGAAGGCAGGTCTTGTCACAGGAGCTCGCAGGTCGTTATTCTCAGTGTTTTCACTTTAGCCTGCAGAAAAATTAATTTGATCCCTTTTTTGTCCTTTTCTAGAGATAAAAATGAATATGGCGCTCACTATAACCTAAGCATAACAATGTAGCTTCTGATAGAGGGATTTAAGAATGACTGGAATAACTGGAAGCAGATGGCAAGATTTGGTTGTCTTAATCCTTATAATAAGTGTACGGGAACAGCTTTAAACAACCTAAAACTCAATTAACATATTTCTCACCACTTTTTGGCAGCAGAGACCAGACGTAAACACAACACTGTTATATTATCACCATTTCAGTTAAGATGGTGAACTTGTTGGCAAAGAGTTACTTACCTACACATCCAGCAGATATGAAGCAACACAGGCATTCATCTGGAGTCGTGCTGTGTCCACATGATGAATATCCAATACTCACTCTCACTCTTTTGGTCTCAGCCAAACACAAATAAATACCTGGCTCTTTCGCTGCTAAACCACTTAGGATTTGTCCTGCAGTGGACTGCTGAGTAGCCCCCCAACCATTTTCTAATTCCTAATGAGAATAAATTGATTGAGACTTGGATATTTTTTATTTGTTCATACCAATTAGTAAATGTTCAATGATGTCCCTTGGCTGTTATTTGGGAAGGTGTATATTAGCCTATTATCAGTAAACTGTGAAGTGTACAGTAGCTGTGGCACTTAATTTCTCCAAAAAGTTTGTATACACCTGAGGACAGCAAATGTTGAAAGGTTGTCACTGAAATACAAGAATTTTCCCAACCCAATGGCAAATCACGTGTGCAAGCTTGCTAATATCAGGTACCATCAAGAGTCAAACTTGCTAATGTCAGTGCAGCGTTCCATCCTGATAGCAACGCACGTCTATGAGCTTTATTTATTCATTTGATCTGATCAGTAATTAAATTATAATGTTTGGAACCTAGGCAAGGCAAGTTGAGTATCCCTGTGTTAAATGCCTCTTTGTGTTCACAGAGCAGCTAACTTTGCCCATCTGCCATTCGGTGCTGAATAGACAACAGATGCCTACTGTGGCTGGAAGTGCACCAAAACAGTTTATGAATGGAGAAAACCAAAACAATGAGTTGAAAGGCACTAAAGCGCTCACATTTAGGTGATAATTCTCTGTGGGTTCATCTCTTGATTATAGCCTTATAAAATGCTTTTATTCAGACCAACGTCGTGCATGTGCCTCTGTCATGCCTCTGTGATGTATCATCTGTTCAGCATCCTGAGGCTGTTCTGAGGTCAGCGCAGAAGTAAGAAAAGCAAAGGATGATCCCCGGGCGACATTCAGAACACCTTTTGATGCAGAGAGATTGGAATAGGAGCCGTACTGTATCATGTAATAATCCGTCCCACAGGAATCACTGTAGGCGGGGATTCATCATACATGACAGGAATAATGAGGAGGGGGGGGGGGGGGGGGGGCTTGAACTGGGCAAATAATACAGCAGAGGTTTGGCAGGATAATCTTGAGGGCACTCTGAAGCTGTCCCCATAGGCTCGAAATCCAACAAGCTTGAAAAAGGCTCTTTAATATACACCCATGTCTTGGTTCATAAGGTTAGCTGTCACTCTCGTGTGTACACACACACATGCACACAGCAGAAGTTCGACATCGAGATGGAAGCTGAGTAACTGAGCAATTCCAGCTGTTGTGAAGCCAGCAGGACTGAGATTGTATGAGTCAGTCACTGTGGAGCTTTAATCAAGAGGGGCCCTCTGTGGGACTTCCCTGAAGGACAAGAGAATAAAGTCTGATTGCAAAGCCTTGAGGCTGCTAACACCTCTCCACCAGGCTGACTCAGAGAAGGACTTGGCCAATCTAGCTGTCACCACAAAGAGGCAAAGCAGTTAATTTAGTAAATACAAAATTTAGTGTCCTGGAAGTGAGGCTATCGCTGTATTTCACCAGGAAAACTACTGCGAGAGCTTCTGACGGCTACTGTGTTCTGAGAGATTGTCCTCAGGTTATGCATCAAATTACATGGTATCAGTGAGGTCCTGTTGCACCATCAGGAAGCAACAAGGCTTGCTGTCACTCAAGATGATTGGCAGGCAGCTGTTGTAAATTTTAAAATGTCCATTTTAATCAAATTAACTGGAAAATATTATGCAGGATTCCTACAAGCATAATCGGATACTCAAAGCTGTGTGTTTGCGTGATGTATTTTCTGTACATGTGATAACACAATCACCACTGTATGTAACACTGTATTGTTTGTTTCTCAGCATCACTGATTATAGAAATGAGCTTTTGTGTAAAGATGACAGATGTAGGCTAGGTGAAAGGAAAACTAATCCTGGAAACTGAAGTGCGAGTAAAACAATGCGTGAAGGCTTGATGGATGAAGGCGTGGCAGGACCAGCTCTTTGTTTCCGTCTTTCACAAGACGAGTCAGAGGAGCAAGCTTATCACTGACAGAGCGTCAGCTCACGAGGCTGGGCTTGTCCTGTATGAACCTTTCACAACATGTCAGCATTGCTGAGTCTGAAGTGAAGGATGCCATCTCCGATAGAAAAGGGATCCCTTGTGTGTTTTCATGTTGCTTTCCGACTGGGTTGGTTGAAGAGCGGCTTCTACAACCCTACAAGTGTAGAGGTTTTCCTTCACTGATTTTACAGGTGTAGGAAATGATAAAGCACGATTTCTGTAGGTGTTGAGAGAAAATGTAGGCCTTGTCTGGCAGTATTTAGTGCTGAATGTGTTGAAGGCTGATGCCAAGAAATGTAAGTCTCCTCCAGTTTAACTATACTCAGTACAAAAGACAAGTAAAGGTAGGGAATTTCCAATACTGGCATATTCATGGAGCTTCTTGGAAGCAATATTACAACATTCCCTTCAGAAACCTTCATAGATTTCATTTTGTGTAGCAACTCAATTCAGATCAGCCCGTAGAATTGTTCGGTTTATTTGTGATACGTAACTGCTATTAATTAATCAGAAAATACCTTTTTATACCTTTGATTCACCAACTTTGTGGATATTGGCAGTCCCTGACTTTGATTCACTGTCTGTCACTTAACAGCTCTCTCTCCCTCTCAAACCAATGGACAGAAACTAGAGGAAAGTTCTTATTGTCACAATTTGACTTTGAACTAGACACAGATGTAGACTCTGGGTACATGTAATAAACCAAGCCAGAATAAAACAGGGAGAGTAGCAAAGTTTAGTCCAAGAATTCCACCTGGATAGTGCTCTGTTTAAGTCAGGCTGACTGTGGGGCAGATCGATAGGTCTGCTATCGAATTGGCCACCACAGTGCGTGTTTCTCCAAAAGTTGAATCTTTGCTTTTCTCTTCCCACGTCAGTTGGAAATGTTTTGCAGCTATTCCCTTAGCCCACAGCTACATAGAGACTAATTATGAAAAACCTACTGAATATCTAATGACAATGAGAAGAATTTAACAAGGATTAGATGAAACAACTTTTAAACCCAATCCTAATTATGAAAGTCCAAAAGTGTTGAGAGAGAAACAAATATCTCCAGAGTTATATAATTAAAAAGAAAGTGTCAGGTTTTCTCTGAGTACATTACAAACAACATTTTAAAAGTGAAATAACTCAGAACTTCTGTTTTTGCACTTTTGGTCACCGACTGTGCTTTGGCTCTCCGTGTACTTGTGCTCTGGCTCCACTCCCAGGACTCCACTAACATGAAGTCATCTGGAATGACAGAAGTATATTCGGTACAGAGAGACGGATCAAGGTTCTCATACTTCTGGGAGAAAGTGATTACTTTCAGTGAAATGATGATTTGATTATTGTGCGCACTTGACTGGTGCTGGTGTTTGACTTGGCAGGAGTCAATCTCCCAGTTAATAGCAGCACTTATGAATCCCGATGCTTCACACAGACCCTCCAACAAAAATACACAAAGCAGAAAAGCTGGTGTAAATCTGACTTTCTCGTACTCATTCCGGAAATGTAGTGGGTTTCGTGTTGTAGAGACCTCGAGACATCAAGCAAGGCGAATTTAGCAGTGTTGTGTTTGTTGGCTTTGGTGTGCTGCGTATAATTTATGATGCTTGTTGGTCAGAGAGCTCGAAAGGCCAAGAAGAATAAACTGGATTTGTATGATTTGGCTTTAGGAATCAGTTTTAAATTACCGTGACTTGGCCGGATACTCCTATACACTAATTTCCTCTTCAAAGAGACAGATCTGAAAACATTAGCAAAATAATTCCATTTTGAACTTTATCAGGAGTGAGAAATTCAACAGATAAATTTTAATGGGGGTAAACTGGAGGTAACTCGTCAAGATTTATGTGGAGTTTCCTGTTTTTCCTAAACTCTGTGTTCCTCCCCTGTGCACAAAGATTATTTACCCATAGTTCAAAGCATGAAGTTGAGACTGAAACATCCAACAGTCAGCCAAATATAGGGGATACACTCCATATTTACTGTTCCCTGCGTACACACTTTTAGACCGAGACAGAATGACATAACAGGAGTCATGAGGGTTTGTGAATGTTAGTTTATGACACAAAGACATACAAAAATAGGGCAGCCATGTTAGTCATGTGCTGTGATTTTGGGAAACTCCAGTTTGGATCATATTTTCTTCTTGAAACATACTCACCGATTTAAGTGCCAAGCACTAAGAGTACTGCAACAACAAGTCCGACGGGACTAGAGACATGAGCAGATCATGCAGGTTTTGAACAAACGCTGAGGTATTCGGAAAACAAGGCTAAACAGTAAAATGATTACCTCAACCGTCTGTTCATCTCACAGGCCGACTCCCTGCTTCAACTTTGACTTTTTGCTGATTACTGATGATTTCTGTTGAGCTCGCTTTTGGTTTTTACCTCCAAATCAAGGAGCTGCAGTGATTAATCCGCAACTATTTTGATCATCAATTTTTCAAGCAAACATGCCAAACATTTCCTGGTTCCAACTTTTCATGACCATTTTCAGACAAAATATGCAAATGTTGTCACATTCCCTGATCCTTATAATCTCTTGACAAATTGATAAATAATCTGCACATTAATCAGTAATGAAAATTGTTTTAACCTACATTTTTTGGCCTGAACACTGAGTTTTCATTGAGGCTGCAGTACCGCATGTCAACAACGACATTATTAAGCATAATGCTGTTTTAATTAATAGAAATGTTTCCCAAAAATATGAAAATGAAATCCAAGTTGGCATAATAATATCTGAAATTATGTTTTTTAAAGCACAAGTTGTAAACACAACACTGACTACATTACTATAACCTTCTAAAGTTGCTCTGTGAGCTGAGAACAGCAGAGTTGGATGATAATTCTCTATATAACTTGATCCATTGTACATATAAAACTATAAATTAGTGCAGCTTAACGAGCTGAACCAGTTTTCTATAAATATGAATGATGGCACAGGGGTGGACTTGCATGTGACGAGGGTCAATAATAAATAATTAACCTAATATCAGCCTTCGCCCATGCTTGAGCACAGGAATAAAGCAGGGAGGGCTTTAATGTAAGAACCTTATGATGGAGGATATTAACGCCGAGCTCCTGGCATGCTGATTGGCAGAGAAGTGGCGGCTCATGCTGAATTCTGCAGATGACCTAAGGGACAGGGCTTTTGTGACTTAGCGGGCATTTTGCCTGGCTCTTTGTTATGGCCATGTGTCGCCCTGGGAGCCTGCTGCTCTTTCCAAAAGCCCCGGGTTCAAAGCTGCCCAGCCCGATCAGGGAGCGGGGATTGGGCCAACGCCAGGGAATAAAGAACATCCCAAACATCTAACACAAAGACCCCTCTGACTCCATCTCTCTCTGCTGCGATCCCTCCCTCCCTCCCTCCCTCTCTCTCTCCCTCTCTCTCTCTCTCTCTCTCTCTCTCTCTCTCTCTCTCTCTCTCTCTTTGCTGTTTTATATCTTGGTCTCTCACTCGCTTGCGTTTCTTAATCCCCTGGTCGGTCACTGAGCTATACGCTGCCTCTTTCTCCATCAAAGACCCTGCGTTGTCTCCCTGACTCTTTGCTTATCTGTTCCGGAGCAAAATCTCCCTGATATCCATCTCTACCTTCTGCCTTCTGAGCTGATCCCAACTGAACAGTCCTCTCCTCCTCCCTCCGTCCTCTCACTGTCATATCACTCATTTTCTCTCCCTGGTTCCAGCTCTCTCCTCACCTCTGCCGACATCCGACGAAACCCTCCAGAGACTATGGATAAAGGATAAGCCCTGTGAGATAGATTGTGTGCGTGAGACAGAGTAAATCCCCACTTCATCCACCCTCCGCTCTCCACCGCTACCCCCGCCCTGCTCCAACACTGGCTCAAACCCCTGGCACGTTCCGTCTGCTCAGACTAGCAAAGCCACTAAAGCCAGACTCCGCTTCCATCCGCCGCCCCATGCACAGCATTAGCTAACCTGCTTTGCAGCTATTCCCTAATCAAAAACATTTACAGCGTGAGCCAGCGCCTGTGCGGGCCAAAACAGACACGCTGCCATCCACCCTTGCCTCGCCCGTCACCCCTTGTGTTTGCGATGGATTAGCCCAACAGGTGCTTAATTATTCTAATCGAAAAAACCAGTCCCAAGGAGGAGAGAGAGAACGGGGAGGTTCAGTTTTTTTAAAATTCAGATGAAAGAGCTGACGATGTCTCTGCTGCATGAATAAACAGTGAACGGTTCAGCCCAACAGGTGCTACAGTTTGTGTTGAAATTCAATCGAAAGTGAAGAATCAGGTGATCAGGCCCCCTCCTCCTCCTCCTCCTCATCCAAACCCCTTCAGGCTCACAGTGTCAGCAGCTGCATCTTCCATGGCCCCATTACAATGTCTTCCTACATACTCACACAAACACACTCAGTGTTTAATGCTGCTTTCAAAGTGCAAAATTTTGGCCTTGGCCAATGGAGAGAGTATCTGCGAGTGTTGGATTTGAAAGGGACCAATAGGACAAAGGGATTGTATCAGTTAAAAAACGCAGGTGCACCATGATTAGCGGGCAGCAGCTGGTGAGGTCACAAACGGACACGGGCACACACACACACACACACACACACACACACACACACACACACACACACACACACACACACATCGATGCACAACCACATTCACTTTTTCAAATGCACGGCAAATGTTCCAGAGTCCTTTCATTCCTCTCTCCTCTATCCTCCAAGCTAACAACAAGCTTTAGGAGCACATAGAGTACAGCAGTGCCTCGCTCACCAGCCTTTGATGAATAAAAGAAAGAAAGAATACATGACACACAAGCCAATACGGGTTTGAAATGACTGCTCTTTGAAAAGCGAGAGAGGAAGAGGGAAAGGCAGACGATATAAAAAGGAACATAAACCCTCGGAGAAGCTTTTTTGAAAATAGCTGATAAAAGGCTATATTTTTTTAGAGGAATCAATTTACCGTGCGTATGGGTTTGTGTTCACACGTCCTGCGTTTGAGTTAAGAGTCGGGAGTGACACACACGGAGAGAGCAAGATGATTTGTGGCTCTTTGGAAGCGTCCACAGACTCCTTTCAACATAAATCCAGCATTGTCACAGGCAGCCATCCCTGCCTTCCTGGATTTACCTCTCCTTCTCTGTTCTCTCTCCCATCCTCTGTTATCCTCCCCCCACCTCCCCCCTGGAGACATGTCATCATCCTCTCTCCGCAGCTCCAGTCCTTCCCCTCATGTCCCGGAGGTCTTGCAACAAAGTCTATCCCATCGTAATCCAATTTAGGACGGAGTGATGGGCAGAAGAGAAACGGCCCAGCTCTGGAAGACACACATACACAATTTCATTGATGTCACTCAAATCGTCCAATAAACTCTGAGCGAGCGGGTCGCCGCCGGCCGGCCATCACAATCATTTTATGGTCGAGCAGTTGGCATACCCACTCCCTACTCTATGGCCAAAGGAGAGGCCTTCCCTAATCATCAGAGAGCAGAATTGGAGGGTTCAAGTTCACATTAAGGTTTCTCAACTTCATTAAAGGCCTCCCTTCAGCAAATAGCTCTCTGTCTGAGGTAATGGCATAAAATGAAGTAATGGGTTACATGGCAGATTGAGCGGTCCGGTTGCAACTTAACGGCCATATGTTGACAGGCTCCGTTCATTTCCTCAGCCTGCCCTCTAAGTCCTGGCGAGGCTTTTTCACAGAGGCTAAGAGTCCATCAGGGGGAATTGATAGCAGAGGAAAGAGTAGATGAAATCCGAGCTGGCACGCTAGTCATCTTCAGCTAGCCTCCGGGACTCACAGTTAAGTGTTGCACACTTCTGAGCGGAGAGGTGTTTAATGGTTGATTAGCAGTCTCTGGAAGCTGCCCCTGTACACCAAAGGCACTGTCCTCTCCATTTTATTCCTCTCTGAAAAATCAATTAGCACAATTACAGAGCCTTAGTCCCATTAAACATTAATCACAGAGCACCATGCTCTGGGTTAGCGGCTAACATTAATTGAAGGGGCTGACATGATGTTAAAGGAGCGGCAATACCAATCTCGGCTTCACGGCGCGCAAGGGCTCGTCAGACAGCATTTCAGTGATGATGCAGAAAATCAGACACGTCACCAGAAGAAGATCAAACACAGAGGAGATCGCTGTCATCTCCCGTTCAGTTAAACACACTCGCAGCACGACCCCTGATGTCAGCCACAGTCTTTGTAGATGATGAAGGTATATTCTTCAGAGATTTGGTCGTAGTAATCTTGGATCCTTGGGGTATCGAAAGCTATCAAATCGAGTTGTGAAGTCAAAGGACGATCAATGTTCTCCAGAATATGCAATGATACTATAGCTTTATGTTGTCGCTGCCAGTTTGGCTCAAAATATTACAATACCCATGAGCCTTTGTCGCTGTTGCTATGATGACGAAGATGGTAATCGGAGGCACTAATCAGAGCTGGAGAAAATTCTAAATCCTCTGCTGTCTGGAGCAAAATACTGTGCCACAGTGGCTGAATGAATCCAACAGTTACCCAGAATACAAATGAATGAACTGATTTATTGTGTTATCAGCTTTCTCAAGTGTCATCTCTAGCCTCTGCTAAAGAGGTGAGCATGAACAGAATTTTAAAGCTCAGGAGTCGTACTCATCTTCTCTCTTTACTTTGAATTCATGGGTGTAGTATGTCAGATTTAAGGGGAAGAATATGGCGGAAATATGCAGAATTAGGTTTTGGCGATTGGTTATTTCTTAGCGAAATGCATCTGAGTCATGGATGACTATCTTCGTCACGTTTTTTAGTACACAAGTACATTGACTTTTGAAATGAAATAGCCAGATGTTGTCTGATGCATTTGCTCAGACCTTGGAAACCCAAAATAGCTCAACTTCCCAAAAACCAAAAGCTTTACTGGAAAACTAAGACACATGTGTAGCTTTGTTTACTCGGTTCTTGTAAAGATGGTTCCTGATTTACACTTTTGTCAAAATGCCAATTTTAGATGTGTTATTGAGGCTTGGTGTTTCTTCATTTAACATCTGAGAACTTTGGCGCTTTGAGTATTAAACTAAGGCATCAGTTGCTTTTTGCAGTGCAGTTTTGGTATCCGTACCGGAATACTTACTTGAAGCCTCTTCGATCCCTGTAGGACATGAGGCAATCTTCCATTGTTCTCTATTCTTGGCAACATGTTGAGCCTCATCCTTCATATCAACTCTAGCATCGGCACTGGTGTGGAAAAACAACAAAAAACAAAAAGATACCTGACAAGTCCTACAGTATATGTAATCTTCTTAGACAGCAGCGCACATTGAAGATACATAATCCTGACTCCCAACTCCCAACAGACCGTACTTAACGTCTTCCCATGTTATACTTCTTGTTTGCTGATAGTGTAACTTGATTCACGCATGAATGAAATGAATATTTCCCTTGATAATCACCGTACATCACTGCTATTTTTTACATTTTGCTGTAAATTAGCAACAAAATCAAGTTAAATCTATGTTGAGAAATCGACATGTTCCTGCTTTCTTTAGGCCTGTCATGAATCTGTCTTTCTTTGGCTTGCGTCCCTCTCAGCTGTGGGAGGGCATCATAAGAAGCTTGGCTGTTCTGTTTTCACTGCTGCAGTTTACAGTTGGTGGTTGGCAGCCCGTCCCACAGCCCTGCTAATTGAGGCTAAGAGGTTTATCTGGAGTCAGGCTCTCAGGTCCTGGTCAGATAGAGCAGCCCGGAGCTGACCAGGACTGGAGAGACTCCAGAGACAGAGTCAGCGGCTGGTCGATGTCTTTCATCCTCTGCCCTTCACAACAGCCGCCCCTCCCCTCCTTCTTCTGCTTTTTTAGTCTCGATTGCTTTCCTCCACCTCTGTGGAGGGTCTTTGGGCATCTTCATAGCCACCCGCGTGGTGAAGAAGAGGTCATTTTCTCTTTCTTCTCCATCTCTTGTTACTTCTGTCTGTCCTACAAAAATACACATGCGCATACATCACACACAAAACCCAGACAGCCCACTCAGAGTAACAGGGGTCTCTCTCAGGACGCTGGGCTAATTTTACCCTTACCACCAGGCCAGGAGGGGTGGAGAGGGTAGGTGGGAGTGAGAGGGAGGGCACATTTAGAGGTGTTATTTTGAGCAGCTGTGTCAAGGCGTAGGATGAGACTGCGAGCAAAACCGAGGGCAGCTTATCAGAGGTGTGTGTGTATTCGTGTGCATGTGACCACTACTCCTGCTATTAGAGACATGTACCGGCCGATATTAATGGCTCTCTGTAGAGTGATACTGTACTACGGATTGCGAGGCATGCAACCGACACACACCCAAACAGTCACACAAATACACATTGCGCGTCCACGCGTGTCTTTAGTTTTAGTTTCAGGAAAGTAATTTGCTCTTTGCTGAATGACACCATGCAGCATTTTCCTGTATAAAACCAGATGATTCAGCTGAGTGCAGATATAGGAGCCACCAACTACTTTCTTTCATTTCTTTATCTTTAAACACACTTCCTGACACTCCCATTTGCCGCAGAGTTGAGTAATTAGAAGTACTCCTGCGTTGCATTCAACTTGTGCAACTGAAGTTAAATTGCTCTCTCTTTTTTATCATTATCTTGTTGTCAGACTCGCTGCAGATTCAGCCCTTCTTAGAACTGTACGCTTGCAACTGGGATTCAGCTGACTGCAAACTTCATCGGCGCAGGCCTCGGGGGCAGATTGCTAATCAAAGCAAAACACAGCAAGGCCGCTATTAACCACTGTTCTTTCTCTGTTTCTTCTCCCTCCTCCATTTCCAGACAGCGAGATTGTTCCTCCCGACTGCCTGCGCCCACGCTCCTTCACCACGGTGCGCTCCTCCTCCCTGCGGCGCGAAGCTGACGACTCCCGTCTGTCCGTCAGCCTGTGCGACCTCAACCTGCAGCAGGAAGACGGGCGCCCCGCTCACGCTCACTCCCACCGCCACACCCTCCACCTCGCCTCGGCCTCCTCCTCCTCCACCTGCCCCATACCACAGAATTCCCTCAACTCCCAGCAGTCCTCTCTGTTGCCCTCCGCCCTGGAGAGCGACCTCCACTTCCACCAACTGCGCGGCGCCAACATCAAGACGCTGGACGAGCAGACGGTGGCGCGATCCGAGCACGCAAGAGAAGAACGCACTCTAGTCTTCACCAACCGGCCACTACGCACTGGAGAGACTGTCTTCATCAAAGTCACCAAGTCCAGCCCTGCACGCTCGGGCTCACTGTCCTACGGTGTGACGTCCTGTGACCCCGCGGTGTTGCGTCCCAGCGACTTGCCGTACAATCCGGAGGCTCTGGTGGACAGGAAGGAGTTCTGGGCGGTGTGTAGGGTGCCGACACCTCTTCAAAGCAGTGACATCCTCGGCTTCTTGGTCAACCAGGAGGGCGAGGTCATCCTGAGCCACAACGGCACCAACGTGGGCATGCAGGTGTGTGTGGACAACTCCCGCCCACTCTGGATGTTCTTTGGTCTGCATGGGGCTGTGACTCAGCTAAGGATTCTGGGTAAGTAAGCAGCGAATTAAGTCACATTACATATTGGGGATTACGCATATATCAGGGAAGTTAGTGTTGCACCTCCATACAGTTAGGGACTTTTGTCTGGCCATCTGAAATCCAGAAAATGGATAACAGATATCTGGGACAAGACATCTTCTGTAGTCTGATTAGCAACCTGATACCCAAAAATAAAAAGAATGGGACATTTCTGCTAATCTCTATGAACAGATATCTCCATATGAATGCAGATAACTAGTAACAAGCTAAATCATCAGCAGATAATAGCTGATGGGTTCCAAGATTGTAATTCAGCCAAGGCTTTCTGACTCTTTTGCTCTCCCCATGGACTGTGGCAACCAAAGTCAATACTACTCTGACTACAAACTGAAACCCGGAACACTTCTGGTGCAAACATCTGGCTCCCTCACCTACATATTCTGCATTTATATGCAGACTTCTATTTCTAGAAATTCGAGACAGACAGAAATAGTCAAAATCGATACATGCAGTCTCTGATATACATCCAAAAACGCTGGATTCTACTTTCCCCATAATAACCAATAGCTTCTGTTCACTAGACCTGCTCTGCCTGGTGAACTCGAGTATTTTTGCAGTATAATTACTGTACAAAAAGGCCAAACTAGGTTTAAGGACACTTAGAAACAATGTCACCATTACATCATTTGTCCACCAGGGAGAAAAAGTCAAGGGCTCTTCATCAAGATTATTACCTCTGCCAAGAACTTCATGTCTTTAGTGCCCTTTCTTTGTTTGTCTGTCAGCAGGATTACTACTGCTGCCCTGATTTTCATTGAGCTTGATGGAATGGTGTGGCACGAGCAAACCAAGAACCCGTTGTGATTTGAAAGGGATTTGAATCACGGGGCGGACACATGAATTTAGTTTTTACTTTCAGTAACATTGCAAGATCAATTGTCAGTTGTAACACAGACACATATAGTGGTTGCACTGGATGATTGGCCTTGGTGGAGGTCTGCTTTTTTACTTTAGGTGTATCTGCCAACATATGTCGTTATTGGATTTCTAAAAAATCCAAATACTGATGTCATCATTGGCCTCAAAAACTCAGGATCAGTCAGGCTTTACTTTCTGTTATGGATGTAGTCATCAGAACTTCTATCCTCAGAAGTTAGGAAGTTCCTCAAGAGTCAGAGCACACATTTTAAAACTGTTTTCACAGGTTAAGTGGTATTCTTTCTGATGAATAAACTGATCTGAGTGCCGTATAAACTCTGGAGAAACGTACTCACACTTGGACTGTGTTTAGCTCTGTCAGGTATGTCAAGTGGAACTCCCTTTCAAAAATCACAATAACAAATGTCTGACAGATTAAGCACACTGTAATCCACGGATATGATGGATGTAACAAGCATTTTAATATCTCGCTTTATAACAATGGTATCCTTCATTAAAACCTGAGTTCATGTTTTTATTAAGTAATATTTTATCTCCCTTCTGTCAGTGGAGTAATGAACTACCTTTGTTCTTTGACCGCCTGCTTTATCTTGTGAATAATCCGACTTGAAGAGATAATTTATGGAGGAAATAATCATCCTTTTAGCCCAGTGATGTGTACCGGGTCAGGAACTTACAGATCAGGATATTGATCTTCATTTGGCTGGGCGCACCACTGGTGAGACCTCAAAGCTTTGCGCTTATTCACTTACTCCCCGAGGTTGAAATCTATTTGTGCAAAGTGTTGATCGCTTTGACAGTATGCAAATGGAGACAAGCAACGTCTCCTCGTTTGGGGAAATTACAGCCCCCCAGTCCTGACCCGCACCACTGAAAGGGGGGTCAAGAGTAATGGAGGCAGTTAGTTAGTTTGTTTGTCACAATATTTACAGCAGATGTCTTGAGACAGGAAGCATCTATACACATTCACAAGATTAGCGAGAAGAGTAGATGCTCAGGCACGATCCGGGAAAACGAAGAAAAAAAACGGGAAGTGAGTGAACATGAGGCATAGAGAGGCTGCAGGAGGGGGGAGGGCTGTGGCCTGCACACAGTAGGGACAAGATGTCTCAGCGGGGTGGACACTTTGCCTGCCAGTGGTGCGCCGGGACATCTGACGTTTGTTTACCCTTTTCTAAATGTTGGTAATGACAGGAGGAGTGGGAAAGGTGTGTGGCAGCAGCTCGAGCCTGGCACTTCATTTCGCCCTGCCAAGCATATCGCCTTCCCACGGGGGTGCAGGCAGCTGTATGTGAGGCGGGAGGAGGATGGAGGCTGCTCTCAAGAATATGAAAAGTGGAAGACAGCTCTGCAACAGGCTATCTTTATGAGTGCCACTCTTGATGGCATTTGTTCCCACATCTGCCAGAGAAAGTCAGCAAACGACAGCACCGCACACATTTACACATAACGCAATTTCTCATTTTTAACAACACGCTATTATTGTGTATAATCACGCAGCGATGGCAAAGGGCAGACAGCAAAGAGGCTTTCATCTTTGTCAGTTTTGCAATGCAAATTGGCACGTGCAGCATGGGCTGTCTTCTGTTAATGCAGCTGTTTAGAGGCATGGCAAAAAAAACAGCAGCGGCCTTTCAAAGGTGTCACAAGTGTTTGTCTGCGGAGGGAAAAAGCATCTATAAATACATCCTGCTTTTCTTCAGTGACAGGGTGCGGAAAAGGAAGCAGAGGTTAAAAGATGTTAGAGGGGAAGAACATTAGCTTTAACTAGACACACGAGAGCGAGAGAGAGGGAAGACAAAGCTTAATCTTTACTCTCGTCAAAAGTCTTAAAATGTAATGTTACAGGAGTTTGAACTTGGCTCGTGTTTGTGTTCACTGTGGACTAATGTTGTCCTGTTAGCTTGACCCACATAACATCAACTGACAGCAAAGCAACCCTGACAGCCACGTCAATACAAATCACAGTGAATAGCCTGGATGTGTGGGGAGACACTGTCAGTGATCAGTTCAGCAGAATTTCACATATTCAGCTTTCATGCTCGTTTTTAACTTCCAAACAGCCTGCACCTCTTATCTAGCTGCACTTCTACCCGCTACTTCTCCCGTGTTATCGCGCAGAGATCACCGACTTTACTGTTAAATTACATTTTGGCTCGGTAACCCCTGCATAACGGGCCACCTGGATTTCCTACGTGCATTTCTAGCAATCATTTAGTGAAACCAGAGAGGCCTGGCAGCACAACAAAACAGGAATAGCAGAACAATGAGGCCGGTCCGAGGCACATCTCCTTATCGAAGCAGATCTTGGAATTCCCAGTGAGGTGTGAATCATCTTTACATTCCAGCTGCTTTGAATTAGGAAGCACCTCTTATCTCGCCCTTGCAACTCGTGATCTATTGCTTTGTGTTGACTGGAGAGCAATTTAGCTTTCAGTTAAGTTGAATTTCGAGCCACGTCTTCTACTTGGAGTGAAGGATGTTAAACTTGAAAGCCTGGCAGTCCCAGCGGGCTCCTGCTCCTTCAGGATGGCAGGATAAAGCAGTCATCACAGAGGCCTCTCACTTCAAACAAAGCATGAAGTAATGGACCTTCTTAATAGGAGCAGGCATACTCAAACAGATACATCAGGGTGGCTCAGGTCAGCCAGGAGTGCTGGGACAGGGTAATTATGGTGGATGAAATCGATACTGCATTAGTTAGTAGTAATGCTAGTGGAAGTATTACTTATTTTATCATTTTAAATGAAAATGTCTGCTGCACTGTTTTAAATCTATTAAGATATGTATTTTGTACAATATAAATACTTTATTACATGTCTAAGTATCAGTATAACATATATGTATATTAAGGTGTTTCTAATATTTTGACCACCACACTTGCATACATCAGAGGACCATAATATTAGAAACAGGTAGAATTTCTGACAGTGTCAACAGAAATTGAAAAAAAAAAAAAAAAAAAAATATATATATATATATATATATATTTATATATATTATATAATATATATATATATCATATATATATATATAATGCAACAAACTAAGCCAAAATTTGGGTGGGGTTGCCCCCAAATTCCACCAGGCATGGTGTGCCATGCACAGAGGACGTTCACCACCGTCCAGTTCAGAAACTAATCTCTATGTAAATCTCTCATTTTACAATCAATCAATTTATCCTACCTCTCTGCACTACACACTGTAGGGATTAGCCTACGTGAAATAAATACATAACATCACAAACATAGCATGTAAGTGTACCTAAAGTTAGCATGCCGTGTTAGCATTAATCGGACTTAACGCGCAGATAAAGCATACAGGACGTTGCTGGTTAGTTTATCAGTTTCAGATGTGCAATAGTATTTGACTCTAAAGCAGAGTTGGTCTGACAGACTGCTGGAATGACCAGCTGCCATCCCCAGAGCCACTCCGGCAGCATGCACCCTGCATGTGGGTGGTTTAGTCTGACATACATAAAACCTGACAGAATCTGTGCTTTCTAAGCTTTCCATTCCAAGAAATGTCACGTACAGTTGTACCCACTGGGAGACAACAAGTCACACACAGCGTTGCACCACAGTATTTTTCCAATTATTGGTCCAAATACTGTATCTCTTATTAGTGCGATTACACCAAAAAACACAAACACGCCAGTTGACAGTTGAACTTTGAGACAGAGATATTGAAGGACCTTGTGCCTCGTGGCGTGGAAATAGGACACCCATCCAGTGACCCACTTCGCATGTATTATAGATTCCATTAAAATGTCAGCGCGCTCATGCTCAAGCCAAGCGTCTCACCGCCCACATCCTCGTACACGGGCACAGCTTCTGATGTCTTAGCTGCTGTCCTCTGCTCTTCTTTCACTTTTTTTTTGTTTTCCTCCTCATCATTTTTGTTCTCCACCACCTTTTTTTCTTTTTTTTTACCCCTACCCCCAATAATCACACATGTACCCCTGCAGTGACTGACACGCCATGCCTACATTCATGCACACGAACAGGCTCATTTGTCATCTATAATTAAGTGTATAGGGCAGCCTGCTATGATGTGATCATATAGCACTGTGTGCTACTCCAGTAACAGTCCTGTTCTCTCTAATTTGCATGGTCTACTTAACTTTCTCTGAGTCTGTCGAAAGGTGTCGATTAATATGAGTGCTATTTCCTGCATTTAAACATTATATATGTATATATAGATCAAGCTTAACCTAATGACATAATATGAAATGAGTTATCAATCAAAGCAACGTCAGATTAAGAGTCTAATTTTTAAAAAATGCATGAAAATTGGCACTAAAAAGTTTTACAAGCCTGACATTATGATAAATATTGCTCGATATTGTCTTTTCAGGAGACTGACTATAAACAGTAATGACATTAAATACTTTAATACCAGAAAAATGAGTTTGCCACATTTTTACAGCCCTGCATAATGTCTGCAGGTCTTTCGCTCAGGCTGCAGGTATATCTTCCACCAATCAGAGGGTAGAACAGTAGGCTGAGAGGCGAAACATGGGGCACAGAGTGCCATAAAAATCCCTTGCTGCTCCTCGTAAAGCACAATTATTGAACACACAGTAATATGTGAGTAATTTCTGCAGCTGAGCAGTATGAAAATTCGGTTCAGCAACATTATTAGTGACTAAAATAAACTGAATAATTGAAATTATTACGAGGTAACAAATTAACTTTCATGTTTCCTCTCCCCCTCAAGCTTCAATGATTGAATGATGAGCTCTGTAAAACAAATAATAGCACCGACTCTCTGATTTAGCCAATAGGCAAGTAAATTATCACTCACTGTAAAATGGTGGCAGGCCTTGTAGAAGAGTCACGCACTGGGTCGGTGCGGTGGGTTGGCATTTTCTGCAGCTGCAGGCTAAACAAAGGAGAACAAGCTCCTGATTATCTTGTTTTAATTTCAGAGTCATTTTCTTAACCTTTAAAACAGATCCTTTACTTTTCAACATTATCTTTCCAGGTGTACTGATTGCATGAATGCCTTCAGACATGTGTACTGAGACACACACACTCCTCACTACACCTGATGAGGAGATAAACAACTCAGGGATGTATGACCATGTCCTCTCTCCAAAACAGCTCTTTTGTCTCTTAAGATAATATCTCCAGCTCTGAAAAAAGAGACTATTAACATTTTATGCAGCAGGGTAAGCCATGACCTTAAACTACTACCCTCTGAGCTGCTTTCCTCTCATCTGATCTAAACACACACCCAAAAAAATAGTGAGCCTAAGTGCACATTTGGTCCCCAGAACAAGAGATTCTCTGCTATTAAATTAGCGGCCACCCGTTTTTAAAGGCTTTGTGTTCGAGGATCGCATTTCACCGCAGAAATGTGAATGTAAACTGTTTGTACGACTCCTTTCCCTCTTTCAGGCCATGTAACTCCAGCTCTGTGGCCAAAATCTGTGACTCACAGGGGTGATCCTTATACACACAAACACGCTAAGCCCCTCCAACCATCGGCCTCCACCGTCGTCCTCTGCACCCCTCAGCCCCAGCCCCACCCACCTCTCCAGTAACATACCCAGCATACCTCCCATGCTTTAAAGGAAGAGGCTCGCTCATATGTGCTAAAGATGGATGGACGGATGATTAGACGGGTGGATGGTGGAAGTAGACAGCAGCAGGGATGTGGCCACAGAGAGGCAGCCTGCCCTCTCACAGCTGTTCACACAGGTCGGTTTAATCTAGTGGTGAACAGGCGGGATCAGGGCTGGGCACCACAGATCCTGCCTCAGCTGCCCTGGATGGGAGGTGCCCCCCTGCCTGCCAGGGGGATTAACAGGGGGAGAGATGGACAGCGAGGGGGAGGGGAGGGACATGGAGAGAGAAAGAGGATTCAGTTGCACAGGGGAGCCGCTCATGCTGCAGGGCTGCAGGGCGGTCAGGCTGGAGTAATCCGACGAAAGGTGAAACATGACGAGTCCTGTAGCACCTTGTAAGGGCAGCGCAGTGATATACTGTTCAACAGTCACAGAGTGATTCTGAGTTGACTCTGAGCCTTTCCACACAAATATACATCACATGTTGCACATAAAGTATAATCACTGCGGGTTTCTCACTTTGCTTTCCTTCCTCCTTTGCACATTTAAGGCCTCAGTATGCTTAAAACCAAGTATTTGTCTGATTTCCATCAGTGGAAGTTGACCTCTGTGTCCAATCATTTTCCAAAACAATATGATAATCATGGCAACTTAACACATTGCAAAGTGTAGGTGTGAAAGCAGGTGGGGTTCAGTCCTTTCATTCTTCACTCCACTTCACACTTTATCACCTTTTGTGATGACGCCATGCATGCAACGAGTAACTGTATGAAAGTCTCTCTTATTCATTTTATGTCACCACTCTCTATGATCAAAAGTTCCAAAGTTGGCCGTTCAGAACAGCTTTAAGACGTTCAGTCATAATCACACAACACATACTACAATGTAGTTTGTTTCAAGTATACTGAAAGCTTTATTTTTTATTGTTTATACTGTAGCAGTGTTTTGCGTAATGGACTGATTTCATGTTAGACTATATTTTCACGGACCGGCCTTCAAGGGGCGGGGGATAAATATGACGAAATAAAATGATACGATAAACATGAAAACAAATATAAAGTGCATAAAAAATACATCTCACCATGACGCTAAATTAGTGGGAGCCCATAACAATAAGCCAGTCCCAGTGAGGTTTAATTGGACACCATGTGTTTCTTATGTCTAGTCTACACCGTAATTTTGTTTTGGTTTTTCCAAAGAAGTTTGTTTTTTACTCATCTTTGATAGCTTGTGGACTTAATATTTAGGGGAACGTATCACATGACCGACAGAAGTGTCTGGTTTTGACGTGTCAAGTAGCACAGATGGATGTATCCAGTCATTTTTCAAATGTGATAATCAAAATATTTTTTCTTCATGCTCTCTGTGCGGCCGAGTAGTAAATGGCCCCGTGGTTGGGGATCGTTGGTTTATAACATAGCTTCTGCTTATGCAATTGATTTGGACAAAAATTTGGACATTAAAGTAAAAAAAAAATCTATAAGGAGGAAAGCAACATTCAGTAGTAGTAATAGTAATAATAATAATACTAATAAAGGAAAACAATAATACATGAGTGTAAATAAGACAGTACAAGAGGTAAGAACTATTTCATTAAACACACTGTAGGTCCAACACGTATGCAACATTCAGATCCAACAGTTAATGGTAGCAAAAGGTAAAACTGCAATCCAAACTGTCTTTTGTAAACATTTACTGCAACCCAGCCTGATTCAACTTTGAGCTGCTGTTATTGGTCAACTAACAGCTGCCTGTGCTTCTACTCACGGGCTGTCTTGTATCTATACATAATGTGTAGTGCATGTCATGTACACTCGCTGGGTAAGGAGCATGATTCTGCCTGGGGGGTCCCCTGCTAAAAATGTGTTCACTTATACTGCTCTAGGCGACCTGTTACATCATGTTACACACTGTACGTCCAGTACGAGCCATACAGGAGACAAGGGGCTCGGGAGCACCAGGGCAACCCACGGTATGCAAACAAAAGAGATTCTTGGCTAAGCCCCCCTCAACCCCAACGAAACAGTTCTGATACAGACACGACTCACCATCTGTGACAAAAACACTGCTGCTGTTAATGAACTGCCAGTTATGGGACGGTTTCTCTAAGTTCCAATCACCCATTATTGGCTTGGCACATAAATGAAACAGGCCTGTGTCTGCTGGCCCTGGGCTTCAGTTGGATTGATCAGATGGAAACAGAGAGATGCAGCCTGGCAGACTGCTGGAACATTCGTTAGTGTGTTGCTATCATCATGATGTTACTGGTTGGTGTTGACAGTGACTCTGCCACAGCAGATGACTCCAGTTTCCCAGACACATCATGAAATGTTCCTCAGTAAGATTCACCGCAGTGGAGTAATGTCGTTTTTGTTGTTGTTGTTTTTTTTTTTTAAAGAGCTGGTCCAAAAATAGGATGGGTTAATATCTAATGTGCAGACAGCAGCTGATGTCTGATGCAGTTGTTGGTGCGTTATTTATTGACAGCGAGCTGCAGGGAAGGTAATTAAAGTAATCTGCATTCATGTTGAGAGGCAAAAAAGCATTGGATGGGAATTCTTTGTTGATTGCATGCTCTGCAAGACAGCTAATTTGCATATTAATTTGTTGCGTATTTTGGTGTCTCTGCACTACCTGTGATGGAGAACTGTTAAAAGTTATTTTAAATGATATAGCACACTATAAGATTAGTAACACTACACTTCACCAGTGGGAAACACTTCTGTATTTTATTATTACACATTTTGCATATGCCTGATACTGCACATTCAAAGCAATTTGGTTGGTTTTTGTTTTGGGAACAAGCTGAAGTTCATGAACATTAGCATTAGTTTGGAGTTTCTGGCCACCTGACACATTCTAACTCTACTTTCAGCTCTGTTTTGCTCGTCAGCAGCTGCAAAGACACTGTTAAAGTGTTAAATGTTCCACTCCTTTTTGCTAGCTAGCCGCTAACTAAACAGCTGTTTGGTGTTGGGAAGGTAGCATACACTTCATGATGGATTCATTAAAGCTTTTTCACTGTAAACAGCTGCCTGTTGTGTCTGAAAACATAACTGACAAGAGCTGTTTGTTTGCAACCAAAACAACATGCTATAAGAGGCTAAAAAGGTCATTGAGCAGCGGTCTGGTAATGATTCTCTGTCTTCATCAATACAAACTATCCCTTTTACATTACACACAGTAATGTGCTCCATCGTTGATGTGTAAATATTGATTAGTGCAGCTTCAAAGTCACATGTTCAACTTGTGTTATGTTAAAGACTTTGAATCCTGTCAAACATTTGGCAGCCCCCCACCAGCCTGACCTGTCTTTCTAGGCATCGTTGGCATTCCAACATGTGTTCCCTAAACTTGTTCTTGGAATTCCCATTTGTTTTCCGTGTCCTTTGTGTAAATATAGGATGTGGAAAGAATGGAGGACGCCTACTCTGTTCTGAAATACACTTTCCTAAAAAAGAAAGCTCTTCTGTTCGGTGATGAATATGTGCGCACTCACAGATTGGAGTGCTCTCTCTGCGCTTTCATGACTATAAATGTAACATAAGGATTGTGAGGAAAAAAAAGTTAATCGTGCTTTAGTTCATTTTTCGGAACTGTTGATTAAAGAAGAAACAGAAGAAAAAAAGAACAGCCATTCAAGAGAAACACTTCTACAGTTTCAGTCTTCAGTACCTCACAAGACAAATTCTTTTAGGTTTATTTCAGCTGGTTACTAAAGTAATTCCTACTTCTGATTGAACACAAACATCTAATCCCCTGCCTTAATCTGCTCTGACTAGGTTCCACTCATCTCGGGGACCCACGGACCACGTCGAACCCCAGCTCGCCCTCCTCTTCACCGCACACCCCCAGCGCCCTGGGCAGTGGCAGCTCTGATCCAGTGCTGAATGGAGGCCTGTGCTCCGCAGCTTACTGCAGCTCAGCGGGGGGTAGGTACACCCAGATAGAGTGTTACTACTACAGAAGCAGAGAATCAATCACCCCACAGGGGACTGAGTGGAAGCCATTACGGGATAGTGAGCAGATGCCAGCCCGCAGTAGTTGTAGATGACAATGGCCAGCGCTCCATCCGTGGTCCCACCGCTGCTGCAGCTGCAGCTGGATGTAGGAAAGTGTTCAGCACGTGTTATGTCACATAGCGCTGTTATATAAATGGTTCTAATGCATATCGTAGTTCAAGACATAAATCTGATAGAAAACGTCCTACACACAGTTTTTTTTACCCTTTTAACTTAAAACTGACCTGCCATTTTGTTTCACTTCATTCACTCCACTGGACGTTTTCATGTTTGCATGTTAGTATTTTGTATGTTGAATGGACTAAATGTATGATATCAACTTTATGTTTGTTTTTCATCACAGGAACCACCCCAAATTCGCCAGTCAGCCTCCCCAAGTCACCTACGTTCCCATCAGGCCGCGGGCCTTGGTCCGACGAGTGCTCCATCTGTTACGAGAACTTGGTGGACACGGTCATCTACGCCTGTGGACACATGTGTCTGTGCTACACCTGCGGCGTCAAACTCAAGAAGATGTCCAACGCCTGCTGTCCCATCTGCAGAAGGCAAATCAAGGACATCATCAAGACCTACCGGAGCACGTAAGGGAACGGACGACCTAAGAGCAACAAAATCCCAGAGTCAGGGAAAGAAATGTCTAAGTTCAGGGAATATGAACTCTGGTACTTTTGTTTAGTATTTTCACACAGTTATTGTTGGTTGGTTTCTCTTGCATGACCTTTTCAGAAGTCGGTACTGTATCGCTCGGAAGGTCTCTTTTACTTTAGAGTCGCTGTCACAGCCACCTTGCAGAGGCGGCACTTGAAAGGGGAGGGGTTTCCACTGAGAACTGTATTCTCACCCGAAGAGTGTTCAGTCTTTCCGAGGAACTCAGAAGACTTTAAAGCAGAGAAACTGAACCAATTCCAAAATTCTTTCATTTCTGGAGCCATGATGTAAGATTTACTGACTGTCACCCATTTGTGCCGAAGCAAATGAGTCACTTTGGGGCCGAAAGTCTCGATAATAGTTCTCTTAGAGGATGACTGAAGCTCTGAAATATGCCATCAACCTGATGCGTACTTCTGACTGAACCGGTCCCTAAAAAAAAAAAAAAAAAAAAAAAAAAAAAAAAAAAGCACATGGTAATCTAAGGTAATCTTCTCAGTATGTCACAACTTGTGTCTGTGTGTTACTGAGCGTTGGAGAAGAGGAAGTCTGCCTGGCAGCGTCATGATGAAGTGATGGATTTCTGTAATTGTCGTGGTGATTATCAGTGAGTGATGTGCTTAGAGATGCAAGGCGGTGCTGAGTATATTAAGTAGGATTGTAAACACCTCTTGTACTCGTATAATCTAATGTACCTTTCATGGTAGTTCTATTGCAAATGTCGGTGGTAGCTATATTGTCGTGCTATCTAGCTGCTTGCTCTGCAATGTGATATGTTGCACTGAAATAAGCATCATCCTCTCAGAAATGCCCCATTATTGACAGAGAGGTTGAAAGACATTCAAAACAATCGTCCAACAGACTCAGCAGCTCCGAATCTATGAGAGGAAACAGTAAATTTGGATTCTCCTCAGGGCCAGCGATCTTTTGTAAGAAGACGTGAACTATTTTTCCCAAACTTTACCTACAACCATGCCTAATACACTGTGAGCACTCATGACAAATTGTCCTCTAAAATAGTTCCCATAACAACACATGAAGTCTAAGGATTGTTGCCATGGTACCAGAAGCCACCATAGATACAACACAGCCCTCCTGCCTTAACCCACAGAAGGTTCATTTGTTACACGCAGATGTATCATATTCTGTGTTTTCCCCCCAAAAAAATAAGAACCCTGAAAAAATGACCAAATAATGCTGTTGTGTGGCACAAACCGTCACAGTGTTGACTCGGGGGAGAAGAAGCACACAAATTTAAAGTTATTTTTGTAACATAAATCCATGACATTTCCAGTATTCAAGTATTCAGATGTTTAATAACTCTTGTGGCAGGCCTTTCACCAGCAGCAAAGATCCTTTACATGAAAGAAAAAAGCTTGTGTTTTCAATATTTGTATGATTCCTATCCGCTAGTTTCAGTATAAAATGTATTGATACATCCCCCAGAAAGAGATTTCAGCTGTAAATACACCAACTCAGCAGTAAGCCATAGCTTCTTACAGGACACCACTCGAAGCTGAGAGGCTGTTGTTGTTTTGTTTTTTTAATTGACATTGTACTTCATTTTGTAGATAATCAACAAACGGGGCTCAAACCTATGCTGCTATGGTATTTGCCAGCTGTCCCTTTCAGGGCAAACGCTGACAGTAATCTTTCACACGTCCCTCCTCCCACGTTACAGTTTGATTTCGCTACTGCTTGAAGTGTTAATTCACATTTGAATGTTAACTTATGTATTTAGAGATAAATGATTTTTATCGGTGTGCTTGAAGAAAAAATGAAAAAACAAATGAAAAAAAAAGCTTTGTCTGTTTTGTTTGTTGTTTTGTTTGTTTCTATGTTTTAATTGATTATCATGAATCTAAGATTTATTTTTCTTGTTTATCCAAATCCGCGAGAATCTAAATTTATTCTTGTTTTTTTAACAGTGAAAATATAGAAGGGTTGCTTGTACCTTGCCGCAATAAGATATATTGCAGTACACAATCAAAACCTCATTGCTCTGAGGTGCGAGATATAAACTCTTGGTTTTATTACAGTCCCTGAATTTCAGGTGTTTATTTTTTTTCTTTTTTTGTAATTTATCTTTTTTGTGTGTGTGAGCCCGTGTTAGGGAGCCCTACGACTCATTCTGGTTTTTATATATCTTAGTTATATAGTCTGAGAGCCATCAGCGTATGGTAATGATTAATGTCACTTTATAAAGCTACTGATTGTAATCTTGTAAGTGTTTAGGCCGGCGTTGCTCTCTGAGACTCAAACATGGCGTGTTTTATTTTTGTGCAGACACTCTGACCAAATTGAAAATTTAAATTTCTTCTTATTTTTTTAATACATTGTATACATGTAATTCTATTGATGCATTCAGTTGAAGCATTTTTAAACATTTATCCATTCGCCTTTGGACCACATTAACTGATAAACACAAACTGCAGTTCACATGAAGCAAAAAGAGCATGTGACTGATTATTTTGATCTGTAAATGATATTATACACCTTAATCAAAGGATGAAACACCATTATTATTATTTTTTCTACTCCACAGGCTCCTTGAATGTCACTGATCCTGTAATGTACTATTTATTTGTCCATCAATGATTTGTGGACTTTTCTTGCGCGTCTGCTTTGTTTTCTGCGTTGCCGCTGTACTGATATGACTCCTGTGTGTCCAGCCAGTCACACAGCAGCACATTTAGAGGTTCTTTCTGTGGCTCTCAGTACTTTGTGTCATGCACGAGTAATCCGTTCGCTCTGCGTGAACATCAGGACCAACAGAAGACGAGCATCAGAGTGGAACGCTGTTAGTGTTCATGTAGACTGAACCAATGGCTAGAAATATTCTATACATATATATGTCCATTGTTGTGACTCAGCAGCTGAAGTACTTTGCAGACCTTTTCTTTCTTTTTCATTTGAAACGACACGTGTTTGTTTGTTTGTTTGTGAGCTCTGTTCAGTGTGAGTCGGATGATTGTGGTTAATAAACTTTCCAGATGTGTTTGAGCAAAAATGTGTTTGTTTCATAATTCAAAATGACATTAACAGAGTTTTTTTCTTTCAGACAGAGAGAATACGAAACATTTTCTGAGAGGGAGAATCATGTAGATGCACCTTAAAGCTGCATTAATTTATCCTATTGGGGGTGGCGCAACACAATTATGACCTCATAATGTGACTAATGTGAAAGTGAACAGTCACTTATCGCTATATCGCTTTATGACAAGCTGAGATATGACATAAACAGGTGGACTGAACATGTTACCGAACAGTTGCTGATTGCACATCCAGCAAATGAATACTAATGTGCTATTATTAGCACATTAGTATTCATTTGAAACTGTTTCTGGTCATCAAACATGTACCAGTATTACCTCTCCTTTGAGCTCTGTTTTGGTCTCCACCAGCTCATCTCCAAAATATCAGGCTCATCAGCTGATAAATTCTCCACTATATCTCCACTTTGGCTTTCATTTTTGTGTGACAGTTATCTATGAGTGACACCTGTCACATTAGACAGTCATTTGATCCACTGATGATAAAATTGATGAGTGCAGCTTTAAGTGGTCATGAAGAGTCAGCTGGAGCAGTACCTAATCAAGTCATCTCTAAATATCAATGTAAAGCTTTGGTCAGTGAAACAAAACATCAGCTTTATGCAGGTTCCTATGCCGTCTGTAACACCTTAAATACGATGTTGTCCTCAATGGAAACATCTGGAGATATAAACGTCTGTCTCCTGATGGACAGAAGTTCTACAGGAATGATTAACATGCTAAAGCTGAACATTTATGAATGTTCATTGACTCGATGCAGCAGAGGTGTCATGTCAGTCACTCAGCTCCTGCTTATTATTTTCAGCTTTTACTTTTCATTATGCAATACATTGAAAACAGAGGCACCATTTCTACATTTTAAATATGGTAGTCACTTGTAACATCTTGTCACATTGTGTCCACAATACATAATAAAAATAATAAATTAATTAAAGGTGCAGTGTGTAATATTTGGGGTCTTTATTTTCAGAATAAGGCAAACATGAAATATAATATTCATAACTATGTTTTCATGCATGTATAATCACATGAAAATAAGAACCATTTTGTTTTTGTTACTTAAAAATTATACTTTTATATCTACAATGGGAGCGGGTCCTCTTTCATGGAGGCTGCCATTTTAAACCACCATGTTTCTACAGTAGCCCAGCACAGGTCCTTTAAATAATTAAATACTTACTTAAATTGTTCATGGCCCACTTTCTGGAGCTTTTGACCGTATCACATGGCCTTCATCCGCACTTGAAGTTTGTGTAGTTGTTATGGAACTGTGGATGTTGAAAACTTTCTATTATTCTGGGTGCTTTCTGACTTGTTGTCCATGTTGGCATGTTGGCGTTAGCTGTAGAACAAGTGTGTGAGTGAGCGGACCTGCTGTTTCCAACTGTCACACAGTTAAAAATACCTTCTTTTACAAAAGTAGTATTTGTTGTGGGACTCTTGCATTGCAGTGTACAGTGGGTTTCTATTTGTCTGTTCACTCAGTGCATATATATTGTAGGGGTGGACAAGTTGGTGATTTTATATGGAGATCGTGATCGAAGGCATTTACAATCTACTTTTCAGGCGAATCATAGAGATTGCAGTATTTAACATCATCGTACCTCTGTTTCCAAACCTCACATGATCTCATTGATCTTTTCTGCTCTACGTGAACAAACCAGTAGAGTGATGGAACCAACTAGATGGCTATGGTGACTGGATGAATTATTTCACATAGCTATTTCTTGGGTGACTTACCGTAAACAATTCAATTGATTATGCTCATGGTACATTCTGGAGACCATCGCCTCACAGCAAGAAGGTTCCCAGGTTATCGGCTGCAGGGCCTTTTCGTGTGGAGCTTGCATGTAACCCCCCATGTCTGCTTCCTCCCACAGTCTGAAGACATGCTAACATGTTAACAGGTTAATTGGTGACTCTAAATTGCTTATAAGTGAATGGTAGTTTGTCTCTATGTGTCAGCCCAGCCCTGTGGTGAACTGGTGACTTGTCCAGGGTGTGCCCTGCCTCTCACCCAACATCAACTGGGACTGGTTCTAGCACCCTGTGACCCTGATAAGTTACAGAAACCAGTAGAAAATGGACTATAGTCTACCAGGCATTTGAAAGCAGAGAAAGATTACAATTGTATCATTAATGGTGATTGCAATTACATAAACTAGATCAGGATCAGACTGCCTACCCCTAATACTCTGTATAATTGCACCTGTGTTAACTGTAGCATGTTTGCTTCCAACTGTTGCCCCTTCACGTTATGCCTCGTGGTCTCTCTTCTCTGCTGGTATGACACTGGACGTCCTAATGGAGTGTTAATAGTGTTTATATGCTCTTGACCTTTGGTACTTGGAGACTTAGAAGAAACCGAAATGTGAGATTTGAGGTCCAGGTGAAACACAATGCTAAATCATCTGGGGGGCCCAGGCTCTTTGTTTCATCATGTGCTGTGGCCTCTGTGCCAGACACAGCTGCTGGTGCTGGTGGTGGTGGGGGCGCTCACTGTGACAGGTAGGGGATTAGGAGATCAGTTGGAAATACTTGCGCCCTACTTTGAAACTCAAAGCTGTAGATGTGCTCCGACTAAAATGACTGCACTATAAATTCATGAGGCGCCTCATCCAGATGTCTGATGTCTCCTCCGAGCTCCCTGATAGCCATCTGTCCATCCAATCGATGACTCACGACAACTCCATAAAGAAGATCTAATGAACGGGATATGAACGAAGTAATAATCTAACCGAAAGAATAGTTGATCTAATATTTCCCTTTGTTCAGCTGTGCATTCATAACCCTGCCAGAGATAACCATCCTTCAATATCATTAGTTATTCTGTATATAAAAAAAAGGACTGATCATAATAGAGGTTCATTTCAAGACACAATGTCAACGTACATATTAAGGATGTAATGTTCAGGTCTATTCATATGAAAATCTCTCTGTCTGTGCTATCAACACTGATGAAGTCCGGAGGAGGCTTTGAAGCAAGACTGGTTCAAGAGAGCCATCTAGTGGAGATATACCTGTGAGTGAACACCGAGGCTTTCATTCCTCGTTTAAAACAGTCCATTTTTACACAGTTGGACTGATTAAAGCAGCTCTCCTCAGTATTTTTATATGAACTATGGGTCAAATGTGTGTGGTGTCACTCATAGTGTCAAACACTAGTGATGGGAATTTCACTTCTTTTTAGCGAACCAGATCATTTGACTCAGCTCACCAAGAAAAGCTGAAAAAATAACTAAAAAACAAAACAAGGTGAGGAAAGGTGTTGGCCACAACACAGCAGTTTGTTCTTAGTTGTAAAATTAATGTGAATCGGTAACGTTACTGAATAATATGAGTTAGTAGTTTGATATGAAGTGAAGCAGAATGGATACATTTGTTACAGTAACGACGCCTCGAGCTCGGGATCCTACAGCTACTCTTTCATATCATATCAATGAGGTACCTGACATCCTGAAGCTGAATGTTCTGAAACACATATAGGCTGATAATCCTATAAATAATGAATATAGTAAATATAAAATTTTAATTAAATGTGGGGGGTCCCCTGTCCTGGGGTCCTTGGGCTGCTTCAGAGCAAGTTCTTATCCATTAGCTTCAGTACGAGCTGCTATAACAAGTAAATCTCCCTGCTGTGGGCTCATTAAAGTCTATTTAAACTCGTATTAATATGTCAATGTTGGCATGCTAACAATGTTTAAAATGCTCAACATTGCACCTCAGTCTCAGTCAGAGGAGCATGACTGATGGTGAGGTGCTGACTCTTTGTGAAAACCCCTATTTTCCTTTAAGAGGTGAAGATTTGTGGTGCGTCTCCGGGACAGAGGCGTAAGCATATATTTCATGTAACTTTGGACACGAGTGATAAATCTCTCCACACACGTTTGGATACAGGAGAGCCTCTCCTCTTTAGTGGGGAAACTGGGTCTCCGAGAGCTCATTCGTCTTCATTCATCGCTCTCGAACCCCCTCACACTTTTCTCTCATAAGTCATACCTCGCTATATATAACCGGCTGCATTGTTCTGCTCCTCCACGTCTAAACTCACTTAATCTGCCTCTCACAATAAGGCGAACAGAGATAAATGTCTCAATCTGCCATATTACTGTCACATACTATCTAGCTGTATTACAAGTTGGGGGAGGGAGGAGGGGGGTGTTTATGTGACAAATGAAAGGGAGGCGGTCTAAAACAACAAAGATAATACATTTAATATTGTTTCTCTTTTTGGGCAATGCGAGATACAATGTAAACATGTACAAGATACAAAAAAGGAACAAGACTCGTCCAAATGAAAGATAAGAAAATGCCCTGTTTTCAAAAGGAATGCGCATGTGCAGAAAGTCTCCAATCAGAGCGGAATCCAGGCGCCGTTTGCGCACACCGCGTGTCCCCGGTGCGCGCGGCGCGGTGATGCTGTCGAACAGATAATTGCGGCGGCTTCGTCACCGCGTGAGATTCGGTGGCGCGATGACTCATGGTCGGATGATACACTGACATTTACAGCGGGATGAAGCCTCACGGCATATCTTTTGAAAACAAGGGAGCTCTGCAAGAGTTTGAACAAATTTTGCATAACAACAATGGTAATAAAAGAACAAAAATAAAAAAATAAAGAAATAAAAATAGCACCTCCTTTGGTCCGACTCGAGGCCTGTGGTTGTTGTTGTGTTTGTTAGTGGCTGACATGCTGGTAACGGATCGTTTTTGTCAGAGTGTACAGATCAGGAGCTCGGGCTTCCATGGTTTCTCTTTTTTGGGTGTTTTTTGACACGCCGCTCTCCACAGCAGGGTGGTGATAAAATCTATTCTATAAATGCAACCATCCCATAAATCTACCTCAGCTGTAACTCCACATAAATCACTCCTGACAGCTCACCTCCACCCTCCAAAAAAAGGTTTGGAGTCGGGCAAGCCGCGCGCTCTTGATTAGAAAGCCGTCAGCGCCGCAATATCATCTGACTGACTAGGGTTAATTAAGACACACTGTTGTGCTAATTAGAAACAGGGATTCAAACAGAGACAAAGAAAAGTTGCCACAGAGACACAGCGGCGCGCCTCGTTCCTCGACACAGCCTCTTTTCACGGAGCTCGGAGACAGCTCCCGCTGATGCCCGCTGGCGCGTCAGAGCACCGCGGAGGTTTTCACAATGACATCAATAATCAGCATTCCCCGATTCACAGGATTCTTTTTTTCTGCTTCACTTGTTCTTTCCTTTCTTCTCTCGCAAGAAAACGTACAAAATCACCCCCCTAAACACCTGCTCCCGCACACCTACTAAAACTTTCTTATCACACCTGCCCCTCCTCCTATCAAACCACCGCCTTTAATAAGTCACAAATGCCTCCGTTCCAGAGCTGGGTGCCTTTTTTTTTTTTTTTTTTAGGATTTATTTCCATTATGCATTAAAGCTTGTTTCATTAGAGAATAAACCCTTCAAATCCTGCTCTGCACTTTTACAACCATTATTTTCTCCTCAACCAAAAACGCAAAGGAATAAAAAAAAAGAGACAGGGAGACAATCCTCCATTTGAAGCCTTATTCCAAAAAAACTTTTTTTTCTTCCCCAACACCCAGCTCCAACTCCACTCACACACCCCCTCAGGGCTACAACAGATCTGAAGACGCTGACTGTAAAAGAAGCTGAAATCAGACGTGGGATCAGTTTGAAAAGTTCTTGTATGGACGGAGAGAGCGAGGCTGAGAGGAGAAGAGCTGCTGTGCTGTGCTGAACTCATTTGTCTCTCACTGACTTGCAGTTTCTTTTTTTTCAAGCTTCAAAAAAACCCCAAAAAACCGTCAAGTGCTGCAATTAAAACATTGTTTGGAGTAATGAGACTTCACAGCTCAGGTTGGAAGCAGAGAGCTCATTAGGGCCAGGTTTTTTTTTTTCTTTTGAGAAGGTGGGTAAAACGGGCTCCATGCTGGAAGGAACTGCTTTTCATTTGAGTTTTTAGAGTGGAAACAGTGCCCACTAGCCTTTCATCTCCTTCCTATCAAAGCACGGCTCCTCTCACCTCGCTCTCACCTTGTCTCCTAGAATCCACCATCTGATCCATCTCGTGTCCCCCCTACATCCTGCTCCCTCAAATCTCCTCCTTGACCTCCAAATTCTCTTCTGCTGAGTGCACCTGCAAACAATCCATCTCATCATGCAAAAAGAAAAAAAAACACACACGCACACATGCACACAAACAACCCCCCTCAGCCTCTACCCCCCCTGTAAACCCTCCTATAGATATCTCAATCATCTCGCCGGGAATAGACTGCTTGGCTGTGTCGAGGAAGGCAGAGATGGAAATACGTGGCGAGGGAAGGAAAAGGACTCGGGGAGCAGAAAGGAAGTATAGCTGGGAGGAATACACAATGGCATTACAGCGCTGAAGGTGCTTCACGCCTGAGAGATGCCGTCCATTTGTTAAAATAAAAAGAGAGCGAGAAGTGAAACAGCTGTCTCACCCGGCTGACCTCCGGGAAATATGTTAGGAAACTCATATATTTGCCTCTGGCATGAATGATTCCTCATCATCACTGTGTACGTGTGTGTGTATGTGTGTGTGTGTGTGTTGGCATGTGCGCACAAGCTCAGTCATACAGGTGGAATACACAAATGTTTCCTCCGACAACTCCATTTCCATCCTGCTGCACGGATGCACGCAGGTTTAAGAGCAGTGTGGCTGACACAGGCTGGACTGGCAGGCCATGACTGGAAAATAAGCCTGGAATAGTTTGACACTTTGGAAAATAAACTCAACTGATACCACTCACATGTCTGAACACTGAATACACAGCTGGAGCCAGGAGATAGTTAGCTTAGCTTAGCATAAAAAGTGGAAACGAGTCAGTAAAGTTGTGAACTTTAGATGTGCTGGCAGAACTTTAAAACCTGGGGACTGTTTCCTTCTGCTGCTAGTCTTTATGCTAAGCTAAGCTAAGCTAAGCAAAGCAAAGCAAAGCAAGGCGTCTTCTGGCTAGCTTCATATTTAAAGATTCCTTACAGACATAAAAACTCTGGTTGGAGTGATAACTTGTCAGATATGTTTTGGAGTGATCAAAAATCCAGTCTTGATGCTAAGCTAAGCTAAGCTAAGCTAAGCTAACTATCTCCCCATCTTTGGCTTCATATTTTAAGATCCCCTTGTGTTTTAAAACATAGAAATATACTAATTTGTGTGATATGTTTTATCAACAAACTAGTTTCATTACTTGTTCAAACCTACATTAAAGGTGAGCACAGAGAAGTTTGTCAAATGTGGAAACAGCTTCCTCATACCAAACTCTGCAGAAGCTCAAACGTCTGAGCGAGGTAACGGTAAGCAAAACACATTTTTTAAACAACGTCTGAACGTCATGAGATTGGTATCGATATTCTCTTGGTAAGGATATCTCCCAAAATGTCAAACAACTCCTTTAACATTGAGTTTAACTACAAACTACACCAACAAAAGCATTTATGGACACGAGTCCCCCTGACAATACAGAGAACTGTGTCTGTACACCCAGCAAGTCTTTAGCACAATGACGTCTTCACCTGTAACACATGGATAAGATCTGCCTGGCTCAGCGACGAGAAAAATAAAGTTTTTTTCTATTTTTGGCGTACATCCTGGAAGTTGACTGATTAAACTGAAATGGCCCGAAAGAGCGTTCATCTCCCCGCTCTCTTGTTTACCGCTGAGACGTCTCTTTCTCCGTCACTGCAGATAACTCCAAATATCACCTTCCGCCACTGCGATTGGTGAAGGGGGAAAAAAAAAAAAGTCTGGCTTGGTTTGACAACAGTGGGACAAATGTCAAAAGAGGCATCCGCATAGGTGCAGAGAGGACACACTCCAGAGAGAAAACAAAAGAAAAAAAAGAAAGAAAAGGAAGCAACAACAACACAAAAACTATCAAAATTCCATTCAGGCACGAACGTGACAGCTCAGAGCAGGGGCCACTGAGGCCCCGGATGGCTGTAATGTCAATACAGAATGGGTCAGCGGGTTTTCTGCCATGCCATTCACAAATCACTGTCCACTGCTGATCCAGGGCAGGAGGAGCAGAGGTTAGGTATTAATAAAAGTCTGTCACGTCGGGACAATAATGAGATGTCACATGTGAATGCTTTGGTCCAATGAGTTTAACAGACGCTTTCAGGGCCTCTCAACATCTGCTCTTTGAGACAGACTTCAAATGATACACTTGAAATGACGGTAAAAGCTCATGACTGGCAGTTTGATTGGGAACATCCACTCCAAACAGATGTGACCAAATTGTTCACGTTTTGTCGTTTGTTTTGTTTTCTTCCATCTGCTATATTTGTCCTCTTGTTGAAGCATGATGTGCTTCTATTGCACATTTCCTCACCGGTATATTTTCAGAATTTGATTAAAAAAAAAGAAGAAGAGAGAAACAAAGAGAAATCAAGAAAAAAGCATGAGTGAAGATAGATGCTACACAGCTAAACCTATGCCCGACACAACGATTCCCTTGCTATTACAGCCAAGTAAATTCAGCTCAATCAAACAAAGCGATATGCAACAATAATAATAATAATAATAATAATAATAATAATAATAATGTGCTGGAGCCAAATGTTTAAAGTGATTCAACACATTTACATAATGCCTTCGTCTGGATGGGAAGAATCCTTGATGCCTGACAGCGAATATCAACATCCTTTATCCTTTATTATCCATTATTTATACGTCCTGATGTATTTTTTATTTTTATTTATGAATTGCTCACTCACATTGTCAACTAAAGGACGACACATTTCTTTTGCATATTCAGGTGAGTGAATTCCAATTTGTGTGACAATGCTATGCAGTAATATTTTTGAATGGGGGGGATAAGGTGATTGTCAAACTGTGATAAAATTATTCATAATAAATACACATAAAATCCGGCATTATGTAAAGCACAATAAAGATGAAGGAAGTGCCCGTGGTTTGCTAAAGTTGCAGCACACAGCATGGAGAAAAAAAAGAAAAGGATCTTTCTTTAGAATTAAAAAAAAATAAATTACTGCCCAATACAGAAGATGAGCTACAAAAATAATTTTAGCTGCACTGAGAAAAGAAAAAAAAAATGTTTCTGTACAATTCTTGGTGAGACTCACTGACCGGCAGTGCATTGCTTATTGCACTGAGGTAGGACAGCTGGTAAAGCCTTGTGGATGGCATAGAAATCATGCTGTAGTGCTTTAACCTGCCACAAGAGGTCTCTGTTTCTCCAATTCTACTGAAAAAACTGGCCTGTTCACTGTCATAAAGAGGACTCGTGAGAGCTCCATCTCACATCTGACGTGAGTAAAAAAAAAAAGAAGAAATTAAATAATTACAAACATGTTTTCAATAAATAATATGCTGAGTATTTTCTGCATCTTTACATTAATGCACCATAAAAGCAGGTTTAAAGTGCACTAATTCACAAACAGAACCACTTCGTTCCTCATTATTGTCAGCGTGTGATCACAGAGTAACAAATGAACAAACAATAAAGAAATGTTTTTTTTGTTTTTTTTTTTTGCTAAAATAGAATAACTGCAATCTAGCAGGTACTGTACTTTGTTTAATACTATGATACTGTCCAGCAGAAACATAATGAAAAGTTAAGTGTTCAGCCTCGTTCAGAGAGTTCACACCGATCGTTAGAAAATGTATTTCAGCAGTCTTGAACATCAGCCATCTGAATTTTGAAAGTTAGCTCAGAGTTTCTCAGATTCCACTTCTGCATTGGGAGAAAATATTTCTAAATTCCTATTTTTAAGTGATTACGAAGTCTTACTTGCGTGATCTGAAACCTATACTATTATTTTAGAGAGAGAAAAAAAACTTTGAAACAAGTGTTTCTATATTTAACGTCACCGTCCATACTGCACAGCAATATCTAATATTACAATTTGCTTGTTTACTTCTTGTTTCATAGATCTATAATTTTGAGAAAATGTATCAAGTGCTTCCAGGTACTGATAGAAAAAAACATTTTTTTCAGTTTTAGGCATTGTGTTGAATACACTGTATTATATGTACCATAAATAAATAGTAAAATCACAAAAACAGCTCTTTGGTTTGATCACATTTTGGGCTGAATGCTGTGCAAATATGTCCCTGGGATTTAATTATATCACTGCATTTCCAGTACGTGTTCAGTACATCTCCGCCACTGCGGTATTATTACATGTCTACAAAACAAAATATGTACAAAATCAATTGTTCCTGGAACTACAGTAAACCCAACTAATTTTCATCTTTTGAGGTTAATAGCTACTCAGATAGGAGGTGGTTTTGGTTCTGGAGAGCTCTCAAGTTACAAAATGTTGTTTTTATTTTCCAGGAAACTAAAATATCCAACTTATTTTCAAGTTTCACAGGTTTTTTTTAATACATTTGTTGTCCCAGATAATTACACCCAGGATTGAAAACATAATTATTAACAGATTTTTTTCTGGAGCTTGGGGATCTATGACAAAACTATGCCAATTTATCAAACCTAAGCACCTACTGTGTGTTATTTTGCAGCTGTCCGATGGTATGGGACATGAGGCAGGAGCTTTAACTTTCCCAATTCAATTCAAGGCTCTTGGTGGAAAACAGATGTCACAAGAAAGCAGAAATAATTCTCTAAGGAAGATTTGCATCAATACAAGACATGATAACATGGACAATGAAACTAAATAAAAAATACTGAGATTAAAATGTTGTTTTAGTTTGCTTGATGACTTAAAACAAATTCATTCTCTGGTGACTTGAGTTCCTTAAATCTGTTTTTCTTTCTTTAATCTGTGTTGGACCAATTAGAGCACTTAAGTTTGAAACTTTGCTTTGTTTGCACTTTATAGTGGAGCTCTTAATTGGTTATGGAAATACTCTTGGTATTGGTAATTGGTGGTGTTCATAGGCCTATGGCACTCTTAAAAGATTTGGTTGATTTCATGTTTTGCTATCCACCATTTAGGACCTCTATTCAGGTGAACAAATACAAAAGGCACTTATCGGCCATCATAATCAGTGATGGGCAGGAATAAGCATAGCCATTACCCTGCTCAACTTCTGTGTTACATGATGAAAAGAGAGTTATCACTCCCATTCATACCATTTTATTTCTCAAAGACACTGTCCTCCTCAGATTTCTTTGCTCAAGGGTGACCAATCTCGTGTTTCTGTCTCTCATTCCCAGCCAAATTATTTAAAATCTTTACACTCCTCTGAATACATTTTAGTAAACCAGCACTAAAAGTGTCCTTCCTTATCGGATTAAAACATCTTTCTTTTTACACACAGTCTTTTCATAAATGTACATTTTCGTGGGCATATTGCTTAGGGGAGATTGCGGGAAACATTCGCAAAGAATTGATGCCACCCACGTCCTTGAAGACATCAAACGGGGGGATGTGGAGGGAAGGGGAAGGGGAAGGATGTGGGGTTGGTTTTATTTTTTCCGCTCTAGGTAGTTGGAGGGGACCCAGCCCTTGCGAGGAAGCAGGCTGTCCTGCACCTGGCAGTACCACCATCCATTGGGGTTTCTCTCCAGAACCTCCAGACAAGTGCCCTCAGTGAAACCCATAGTTTCCTCATCGCCACGATAGTCTGCAATGGACACATACACATCCCTGCCAAGGTTATTGTGGATCAGTTGACTCTTTTCTATGGGCTTGGGTCGGACTGTGGACACAGGGATGCCGTTGCGTTGGTTAGCTCTGCTAAGGGCCTCCTGGACGTTGCTTGTGCTGAACGAGCTCCCCGAGGACCCCAGGCTGGAGTGCTCGGCGGGCCTCGTCTGACTTTCGACAACTACGTGTGGCCGCACGGTGCTGAAGGAGGCGTTTCGGCGTACACCAAGAGTAGCAGAACCAGAACCATAGTGATCACTTCTGCCAAGTGAGTCATTTCGTCTTAGTGACCCTGTCATGTAGTGCCCATCCTTGGCTGGCTGTGTTGTGGTTACAAATACAGACTGAGGCCTAACGGCCACCTGACGTACCCCGTTCCTCATCCGAACACCTCCATTAACAATTCCAGAAGGCTTCGAGAAGCCACCAGGAGGCTTCGAAGGAATTGGCGGAGTGTTCCTCCTCATGCCTTGATGCTGCTGGCTCAGACCCTGAATATTGATGTTATTGAGGGCCAAAACGTGCTGCTCGTTTTTCTCCAGGCTGTTGGACTTACTCCCACCACTCCCATGTCCATCTGATTCCAACCCACCTGCATCGCCCACTTGTCTGACAGGTTCCAGGTAGTACGATGGAGCCCAGCCCTCCTCTGATCCCCAACGGATGTACCACCAACCACTCTCCTGTTTCTCCAGAACATCAACCTCCACCCCGGCTGGAAAGCTGATCTCAGAGTCCTGGACCTTCTTATAGGCGTCCAGGGAGCGGTAGAGATTGGGGCCTTCCACGTCTGAATCACCACGGCTCCCTTTGGAGTAAACAGAAGAGAGATCCGAAGTACTGCGTGAACACATGGAGTCTTCTGATGAGATTACAGATGCTGTTTCAGAGTCATCCCCGCGAGTAGGTTTGAGACCATGTCGAAACTGACTTGTAGGCCTCAGCTGCCGTCTCAGAGAGCTGATATCCATCCTCTCAGGACTCTGTGGCTCAGATTTGGTCAGGAGTGGTTTGGGTCTGACAGAAGGCTTGGGCCTGGTCGAGGGGCTCTGGCCTATTCTCTGCTCCACATCGCGGCTAAAGGAAGTGGCTTTCTTGGGGCCTCTGCTCAGTTCATCTGAGGAAGAGTGGGGGCTGTTGTCCTGTGACCTGAAGCTGATATCTATGTGTCTGCCCAGGGTCTGACTCCTCCGGTTCATCTCTGGTGTCATGGTCTTCATGGGTCTACCAGCCAAAGGTGAAGACCCAGAGGGTTTGCGTGGGACTGTGGAGGAATGGTAGCTCCTTGGGGAATTCGGCTCACTGGAACCTTTGACTGAAGTTCCTTCTATGCCACTGCTTCGCCTGAAGCCGTCATTCTCATAGATACACTCCTCTTTTGCAACCTCCTCTACAGACCTGAAGGAAGATCTTCGATGAGTGAACACAGGGGATGCTTTGCAGACGGGAGGAGAGGCCTTGCAGGAAGGTGGGGAGTTGCGATACTTGTCGCTGACCGCACTGCTGATCTTCACATCCAGGTTGCGCTCATCCCTCAAGGAATCGGTGTCCGACTCCCCTTCGCAGCCAATTGCAGGTACATCATATTCAGGTTCCTCATACACAGGTCTGCTTGGCGGCTCTGAGACTTTAGAGGAGGGGTTAGCAGAAGGAGGAGCCTCCTCAGATTCTTGTTTTTTGACAGGAGGAGCTGGGGGTGGAACTTTGGGGCGGGTCAGAGTGCTGGTTCGACGGCTGAGGTTGGGCTTCTTTCGCTTGTCAATGTAGGAGCAGGGGGCCCAGCCCTCCATCTCTCCAATCTGCACATACCACCAACCTCCAGGGTTCTTCTCTATCACCTGCACAGCAAAACATAGAAGATATAAGCTATCAAAAAGAGTATTTTTAGGGTCATGATCAGCTGGTCAGATGACCAAAGACAGTCTTCTTGCACAGACTTTAACAACAAAAGTTAACACACTGTCTAGGACTGCCAGCTCAACATAACTTAAACAAACCTGAAGGAATCTCAAATTCATCAAATTCTGTCTACATCATCATGTTCAGACACAAATCTCCAGGTCGCATCTTGATTGCCTCAGCTTTTCTGTCTATCTGGGCACCACTCAGTGAACATACATATTCAGTGAGCCACGACTGTCTCATCTGAGCAACAACAATGTAGATGTGGCTCCTCTTACATCAGCCTTTTGTCCTCCACGGAAACTGATGCCATCAGAGATTGAGGACTGGAAATCTGCTATCGTGTAATATTCTGCTTCCACAGCAGGGGGCTCTGGAGGCTTGGGTAACTGGAATCCCTGTACAGCAAAAAGAGGGAGAGATGTGAGCAGCTGACATCATATCTAGCCAGCATTGTATCCAGCCATGACTAAAAAAATGTGTATGTTCTTATGACTAAATACATCTTCTGTTATTTACAGGCATTGGTTAGGGCTGTATGTGATAATAATATGTGTGCACAGTGGCTGATACAGATCATCACCAACATAGTGAAACTGTACTTCTTTAATGGTTGCCATGCCAACTCTTGCAATAACCTTGGACCTAATTAATAACCTTCCTTTTTATGTTGTTATTTCATGTATTTACACTGCTTCGTTTTCAGTGTTTGCAAACGTTCTTGAGCAGTTCTGAGACGTTCGCATGTTTCTGTTGAATATAACAGTCTCTTGGGTTTTGTTAGGAAGCAGTGGCTTGTTAATTTTTTTACCAAGTTGGCTTCTCTTCTCGGGGGAGGTTTTTGTCTCAGATTCGGAGACCCTGAAGAACAAAGAAGCATGTTAATGAAATGCATTTGCACACACAAAGGCAGAAATACAAACACCGTGTTAGCAGTCAGAGGCTGGCTGTTCCAGGGCCGTCCATGACTGATGCAGCCTCACTCGTCATTCAACATGAAGCACGATGCTTGTCGCTTCACCCCAGCACCAAGAGAGCGGTTCAGTGAGACACCTCACACATGCTACTCAGAGGTTCTCTTTCATAGCACTCGATAGCTTTCAATGTCTACTGCCAGACAAGTGTATCTCAAGGCAAAAAGTGCAGAAGATAACCAAAACTGTATCAGGATGTGGTGTACCAGATTACCTCTCCCAGTGTTTACCCTTAGTAACTGCCAGTACCACAGGTTATCTGGAGACGGCCAATCAAAAATGACCTCCACCAGTTTTATGACTGTTTGAATTGTGGCATACTGTAACGTACGAAGATGTTGAGCATGGGCGAGAGAGAAGAGTGTCCAAGCACACCGCAAAGAAAGTGTAATGAGTAAAACATCATTAGCACACCTGGTAACGTATATATTGAGCACAGAAGAGATTTGTGTACTTTAAAACATTCTAATTTGTCTAAATATAGTTCATGCACTTCATGTCAATCTTTTTCTGTGCTCAACAGACATACAGGATGTCTTACATTCATATTATGTAAGTAAAATGGATGAATAACCACACAGGTTAGTCATTAGATTACACCACCAACACCTGTTAGATACACCACCAGCCGTGTAGCTTACCTATAGCATCAAACCCTACACAAGAGAAAAATGACACGTCTTAATGTCTCATACAAAGACTATAAATCCTCCTCTCCTTAGCTGCGCTGCATTTACTCAGTTCACAGGTACAATTGTCTCTTAACACACAACAAACACTCACCAATTTCCACTCGATGTGGTGCCACTCTCGCAACAGCTGGGGACCCGGGCTCGCCTCTCGCTTTATTTTCATTATGGGCAGCGCTCGCCGCTGCTATTCCCAGACACGGACTGTTGGTGTCGCGGCCTGCGCTCAGCCTCCTACCCGTCTCTGCATTGATCTCAGAGTTGTAGGGCATGGGCAGGCTGATCTCGCTCTTGGATATGTGGCGTTCCGGTGCGGTGCTGCTCTCTCCGTCGGTCTGGATGTCCTTTTCGCTGACGGACTTCTTTTGCAGGAGGTTGCTGATCTCCATGATGTTGCCGATGATCTCCACTGGGCCTGTGAGGGTCTTCTTACGAGGGGAGAAGTCCTCTTTCACTTTTTTCAAGTAGGACGCAGGAGCCCAGCCCTCTTTGCCTAAGTATCTGTGGAGAGAAGATGAAATGATTAATACTGAGTCGTGTTGCATTTTTCCCTTTTTGTATCATTTAAAGGGGCACTGCACACATGTTTACAGGTCACTCTATAACTCTTTGTATTATATGAATGTTTAGGTCCAACATGCAGACATTTACCAGACAGAGAGGGTGAGTTTTTTGAGCATGACTCAAACAAGCACCAAAAAAAAAAAAATCTGGATATCTTAGCCCCTGTTGCATGATTTGAAACAGTTTAATCGGCCTTCTGCGAGTCCCGCAGCTGGAAGTCCAGTATTACATCACCAAGCACTGACATCAGCTGAGCTATAAATTATACCTAGAATGAATAAACAGCTAAATTTCCATATTCTCTGCCATTTAAGTATGTAATAAAATACACCCAGTGAGGTCCCGTGTATTAAAAAACAGACACTTTTTTGCAGTGCAGACATAGCCAAAGGCAAGTAAACAGACTGCATACAGTAATATATGCAAAACACAACATTCATTGTTAAGCTAAATGAGTCATTTTAGAGTGCTTTGTGAAACAATAAGTAATGTTTTTAAATGCAGCTCTGCAGAGTCATTTGCCTCCATGTGGGTCATTTTCTGCTCAGAGGAGATGTGATCATTACGCTCCAACAGCGACCACAAGGAGTCCCTGTAAACTGAAGAAGCCCCACACTTGGACACGGCTGCATTGAAGTGACCCACTGAGAGGAGCATGACTCAGACGTACATCTGGAGGATTATTAGGACTTGTTGTGCATTCAAACAAGGTCTGTCTGGTCAAGTTCATTTTAGTTATTTTGAGCACGTTCATGTGTGTGTGTGTGTGTGAGCACGTTCATGTGTGTGTGTGTGTGTGTGTGTGTGTGTGTGTGTGTGTGTGTCAGATGCCATGACGCAGCATGTGATAGTAATCCGCTGTGGAGTGGAGTGAAGCTGTCTTGTTCCCTCGGGGAAACGAACAACTAGCAGGAATTACACACTGGCTGGGCAAACAACACACACATGTGCAAACAAGCAGACACACACACACACATGTCAGGAAGGCCAGATCCAGTTGTGGAGAGAGCACCACATGCTAATGGTTTCGCAAATGCCTCGATCGCAGCGCAGAGCTTTGGAAAGGTTCCATTTCTTTTTTAGCTCTTATGCATCGACGCTCCAGCTGAGCTTTACTTACCTGATGAACCACCAGCCCTCCAGGTTCTTTTGGATGACCTCCACGGTGACCCCTTTCTCAAAGCTGACTTCATCCTTTCCTTGACTGGTGTACGGCTGTATCGTCACATATTTCTCCTCTGTGGAGGGTGAAGCAGAGAGAAAGAAGAGGCAGAGTGAGTGAAATGTCTCACAATGAGGAGGTAAACTACCGCTAAAGTTTACATCTTCCCAGAGGGCCTCATGAGGGGAAAAAATGTCGAGTGTGACCTACTTAAAATGCTCCCGACTATTTCCATACCAACACAAACACTCTCCTCCTGTCCTACATAATAATAATAACAAGCGGCTCCCCCTGCTGGCTGAACCTCTCCCTCCTTTCTGCTTGTTTTTAAACCAGCCTAAGGCCTCATTTGGACCACTATCCAACTGTTCATTTCTCTCAAGAGGGAGATTCCTCTTCTAGTAGCAGGCCTACATCGCGGGGGCCTTCCTTGAGGAGAAATTTGGACCGAGATCTCCCTTTTCAGATCCCTATCTGACCGCCACTCCTCTCTCACGCTCTGCTGGGCTTCCAAGAAGACTCTGTAGGGAAGGAAATACTACAATAGGCTTAACTGGGAGCGGTTGAAGTTTAGCGGACACTAAGGAAGGGATGGGAGCAGAGGGGGGCACGAAAGATTGGCAGAGAGGTGAGAGGGAGCTTCCCAAATCATCACTGTAAAGAGCATATGGTATGCAGAGGATGATAAATCACCTGAAAGGACAGAAGAAAGGGAGGTTGGAGGGGATCTAAACACGTGCAGCATAACTGAGTTAGAGAGGAGAGAATGTGACCTTAGACGGCTGGGAGGTGATCGCATTGTTCATGGAAATGTGAGCGGTGGGGATGATATCTCAGAGCTATGTGCTTATTCATCTCGACGCATGCTTTCGATAGGTGGGGTATGTCCAGACGGCGACGATTCAAGTTCCTCTGCTGCCTGTCATTGCAGAGCAGCTGAGGTCAATAAAGCGGAGCGGAGAGGAATGTCTGGCGCTGAACCTCAGCTCACAAAGCATGTTACACGCACGCGTGTGTGTGTGTGTGTGTGTGCGGGTAGAGGTTGCTGTGAGTACTTGCAGATGGACAGGGAATAACAAATGGGGTGGCTTACGGAGGAATCTGGACCGTCTACCTAAATGTGTGCGCATGTTATGTGTGTACTGATGTTTGAACTCTCGTGTGTGTGTGTGTGTGTGTGTGTGTGTGTGTGTGTGTGTGTTTTGGTTAATTATTGTGTTAATTCCATGAGGACCAGATTAAAAGATGATTAATCACATCTGTGCGTGTCTCCCATGAGCTGTGCACATGCCTAAACCTCTGTGCGTGTGTGTGTGTGTGTGTTGGCGTGCAGGGACAGAACACTGAGTTGAGAGGGTGGTCAGCAGGAATGATAGCGCTGTGTGAAAGCACAGACCCCTGGCAAGCAGGACGGAGGGATGACGGCGCCTACTGAACCTTAGAGCAAAACACAATGAGGTCACTCTGCAACACCCTGACCTGGCATGGTGTCAGAGCACGGGGGCGTCAGAGAGAGGAGATGCTCTGTAATTTAATTTAACTCCCCTGAGAATGCCCCTATTTTACTGTCACAATCTCTAGGTCTTCTTTATGAAGTGTCACGTAAAACGCGAGGAGAATCTGCGTCAGCAAACGGGGTGGATATGACTGCTTTCTTCCATTAGCAAATTACATCCTGGGAGAACATAAATCCAATGTGATCGCTCTTTGTTTTTGTCCTTTGCCAGCCTCACTAAATCAAACTGTATGTCAAGTGTCTGCGCCGAGATGTACAACCTCACTCTCCCCATTTCTTATCGCCAGCTCAGCAATGCATTATCAGGCGGGGACAGTGGTGCCTCCATTCATGAGGGAAAAAAGAAGGGGGGAGAGAAGAAAACGGGGAGGATAAGAACAGGAGAAAGGTGGAATCTGGGTCAAGTATTAGCTGAAGATAATTCTTATTTTCTTAACGGCGCTATAACTTTTCTTGCGGCCGTCTTAACTTTCTGCCACTCGAATTATTGCCAACACAAGCCACTGCTGTACCTGTATCTGATCTAAGTGAAGCACAGACAGATAGACAGTGTACTGCAACTGGACAGCATGTCGGCAGACGGTAATACAGTCACAACGTTGAGAGCAGTGGTGAATGAAAAAGTTGGAAAATCCAGCTTTGACATGGGTCCAGTGAGCAGCAGCAGCTGCAGCTTTCGTGGTGAGACTATTTTCGATGGTGGAAAAAGAGCTTCTGATCCAGGAGCCGTTAACTTGTTTGCAACGCGGCCAGTAACACTGGCTGCCATGTGAAACTCCTCTGTCCTCCCAACTAATGAATCATAACTGTCAAACTGCAGCGGTTTGAATTCTCTATCCGAGGCGACCCTGTTTACATGAATGTGTAACATCGCTGCGACAAGAGGTCCTAAAGAAACTGAACTCCAGACATTGCGGTGTACAAAGTTGTCAATCCAACCCGATCGTCATATTTTTTGACCGTCTTAAGCACCAAATGTCTGCAGTGAGCATCCCAGTGATGTATTTCATATATACAGTCCAGCTGCCTGTCATTTCAGATCACGTGCCTTTCAACTGAAAACATGTGCAGAGCTACAAAAAGACGACTTCAAACATCTGCATGTGCAGATTTGGCTTCAGAATTTGGCCACCAGGACAATATTTAGCATTTCTTTGGTGACCTGGAATGACATTAGCTAAGTCATGCTATCAGGCGTCAGCTGTGTACTAATGTCTGAATGATGTAGACAGATGAAACTTCAGTATGTTGGTGATGACAGAAGATACATCTTCTACATGGCAAAAGGAAGGGGAGCCCAAAGGAAAATGCTGGCTCCATTTACCTCCACGCTGTGCTTTTCCTCGATAAACTTGCATTCAGACTGTCTGCAGCCTGTGTGAAGTCATTCAGACCTTGCGTTCATTTGAATGTGGCTGGTCCAGCCACGCAGCGAGGGTGCCAATGCAAGAAGGCCCCAACAAAAACAATGCAGGGATGCTTTTGCATAAGACGTTGCACCGGCCAATCAAATATACGGAAGCACACATTCCTGGTTGGTTACTTTGTCCCAAGGACAGCATATTTAAACTGTTTTCTTTTTGAGTGTTAGAACAGTTGCTTCCGTGACAACTTTTCAGCATTTTTTATCGGATAAACCAATCTATGGACTCAATTTGGACTTCATGGGTCATGTCTCGTGTCCAGCCAATACCTGAAACAACACAGCGCCTTGTTTTAACACAGGGCTGTCTGCAGACTGCATTCCTCAAATATCCAGCCTTGAATGACAGTTACTCTAAAAAGGTTTTACATTTTCAAGTTGTGTTGAGTTCCAGAGTGTACAGATGTTACCTGAAAGAGTAAGAAAGTACGTGCTGGAACTGGAGAACATGTCCTCACAAAGTGTTTCATGCCCTCATTCTCTGGTGGCGACAGCTAGCCGGGTGACTCATCCACGCGCTAAAGAGGTTGAGGTCTGTGTGATTAAAACCAGTCTGCAGATTGGGCTGCTGCCCCACTTTCACACTTTCCACCACTTTCTCAGACAGTTCTGGTTTGGGTATCATTCCTGTGGATCCAGCTAACACTGTTCTCCTCTGCTATATGTCTCATACGCTTTGATTCCAGCCTGTGAATGACGACATACTCTAGCTAGTCATCCTTTAATATGTCTACATGGACTGGTGACAAAACGGTTGAAGTTTGAAGTCTTAAATTGGCTGTTTGTGTGGAAGTCAAAGGAGTAATGTTCCTCCGTCTTTCAGCAGCTCCCACTATTCTTCCCCACGAAAACCAAATAGGATTAATGACATGGCTATGTGTCCATGTGTGTAACTTAGCCTGCCTCAATGCCCGAGGCTGCTGACTGTAGAAGAATATTTCCTGTGTGTTCTCAGATGGAGAAGAGGCCTTCACAGTATAAGTTACGACAGCCTCCCTGGAG